>NW_025781829.1:0-43167 GCF_021130785.1 Homalodisca vitripennis | reverse complement strand
CACAATGGCCTTTGTTACCTGGAGAAGCTTTACTTTACCTAATTATTTTAATTAACCTTTCCGGTGAACCTCAAATGTACTTTGAGGTTATTTATTATATTGTCTTTGATGAAGGATATTACATTTATTTGTGCAGCCAAACATTTAATTAATTTGTAAGATAGATTATTTACTCTATCGCCATGAATGATAAATCGTTCGTTACCAGGATTATCTAATAACTGTGATTTTAATTTTCCTACCTATATACACTCGCCTATTAAATACTCATATGCGAAAAACGTCCGACTCATGCTAAAAACATAAGTGGTTTTTTTTTTAAGATAGACAGGAATATATAATTGGTTTAATATGTTCATTGCTACCGACTATTATATAAAATAATATTATTGTAACTTGCCATACACATATTTTAATCTTACTAACTCACTTTTTGACATTTTATAATATTGAAAATATCAAAATACTTGAATACACTGGCGTCCTGTCCACACGGATAAAGCAGCGAAATACTATATTGTAACAAAATTTAACTTTCAGATTAAATTATTTTTAAAAAAAGTTTATAAACTAATATACAAATTTTCGCAGTATAAAAAGTTGTAAGGAATTACTTTAAAAATAAAAACCACGCAATTAGGTTTTATTTTGTATATAATATAATGCGGTCTTAATCAAGTTTAGTGTAAAAATCTGCCCATAGGTTTAGCCGGTGTGATTATTACAACATCCAAAAATCTTCAAAATAGTTTGCCATTTATAATAAATTAAACTATTATAAGAATAATTAGTAATAGTATAACATGTCCACCGTTCGAACAGTGTCCCTGTTACTATTGACCATCCAAAACACTAATAATGTAGGCACATAGATCAGAACAAGGGGAAAAATCTTATTAGAATTCTTTATAGTTAAGTTTTTTATTCTCCCGTCTCGTGGCCCCTAAAAATATAATGTTGTTGGGGTAATCAGACAACAATGCGGTTTAGTATAATTAGTAGTGTCGTGGGACGTCAGCAATATAAGGGAACAGGTGAAACATAAACAATTTAGTTTCAGTAAAATATTATTTTAAATCCATGAGAAACAAAAATGGGCACATAATATAATGTTTTTACAAATACATTTTGTAAAAGTTGTTTATGCCACTGGATTTTTCAAACTTCGACTCAATTCTACAGGTTAGTCACCGGAAAGTAGCACCAGGGAAACACCGATGTGGATATCCAGATGCAGGACCAGGACCCAGGAAAATTACATGGGATGAGTTACTTTTATATTGAATATAAATTCATAAGTTTTTACTCATTATTTCTCATTAAACATAAGCAGTTTCATTCTTCTATTTTTCATGGCCATTATTTAAAGCAAAAAATGTTCATACAAATAGTTTATATGAAGTTTCAACAGAAGTACAAATTAAATATAGTTTGTACACTGTATTGTTAGGTTTTGTGTACAAGCTACTAATTCGTGTTTGGTGCTATGTATAATCCTCTTAGTACCCAAAGATACAGGGAGAATCAGTTTACATTATTTTATACGGAGTGGACACCAATAGACACTGGAAGTTTTTCTAAAAAATGTGTATATATTATTATGAAGAAGCATTATCTAATTTGTGTTTTACAAAAATCTTTCTATCTGCTAGTACGCAAAAAGTTCGTAATGAGTTGAAATTAGTCATTTATTTTTATTTAAGAAATAAAAACCACCGTGACGGAGTAAACTATTGCCTGAATAACGCTAGCACACACCTTCTTTAGCAGTTTGTGTTATACAAAAGCATCAGGACATATTAAAATCCAAAAGGCAGGTCTCCCAGTGGTACACACAATCCTCTTCTGAACCCCAACAAGTTGCACATGAGCTTGTCTCGAAATAATGCTGATATTCTTCTGTGACGTTCGAGGAATCGTTAATTTTGAGTTTGTACCGCAAGAAAAAAACTGTCAACGCAGTCCTTTATCTGGAGGTGCTTGAGACTGGAAACGCCCGATCGTTTGCGTCCGTCATCTTCAAGCTCCACCACGAAAATGCCGCCAGCCATCACGGCATTCTAACTTGCCAACTACCCTACCCAAACAAGACCCTCGTGATGCCCCAATCTACTTATAGCTCCGTGTGATATTTTTGTTCCACTGGCTGAAGAGAGAGCCGAAAGGAAAGCACTGGGATTCAGTGGAAAACATCCAAGCTGAAGTTATAAGTGTACTGAGAGGCGTTCCAGTGGAGGAGTTTCCAGGGTGCTTTCCAAGCTTGGCAGAATTGTCTACGCTGGTGTATTGATGTAGGATGAGACTACTTCAATTGTATGGATTTAGTAGAGCAAATATTTTATGGTAGTTATTTGTAACCATGATTTGTCAATTATTTAAAACGTGTCAAAAAAACTGTGTATTATCATTGTGATATTGTAACCTTGCATGAGGTTTCTACATAGACAAAATGAATTATACGATGCTGTTATCCAACCATGGAATTAGGGCTAAGCGTCATAGAAGCCTACCACTTAGTAAGCTCACGCGATTTCTCTTTTTGGTCACCATGAATTTTGTTAATATTTCTTTCCTGTATCATTTTTTGCTTAACTGTCCATAGGATGAAGTCGAAAATGAAATGAGCTATATAGATTTCAAATTTTGGCATGAAAACTCGGCGAAGCCTATTACATAAAATGTAACAAATGTGAAGAATAATTAATTAGAATAGATAATTGTTTTGCTAATTTCTCATTTCTTACATATAAGGATTCTGACTTCACTCTCCTCTCCTAAAGTTTAACCCTTACCTAGCAATAACGATTGAAGTTTTGAGTGGAGTGTCAATTCCCAATACATTTACTTCGTTGCTAATACTAAAATGTTTTAAAAAGTAGAGGAATTTTAAGACTAATGCAAAAAGCCTATACACTAATGCAGTGTGGGTATATAGACCGAGGTACTGGGCAATTAAAATGATCATGTTGTGAAATGGATGGTGCTGGGGATTATTCCCATAAAAACATCACAGAAGTTATAGCCGTGAGCCTTGGATTCTTTCTCACATTGGGCTGACAACAATAGGAACTCACCAGAGCTAGGCCAGATGAGTAAACGGAACAGGCAGGGGGACAATTAATTTGCAGTCATTCAGGACCTTGAAGGATACATCCTAACACATAGCGAGAGGGGTGGCGAAAAAGATCTTTTTAAACCTAACTGGTATTTAGGTGAATATTGCCTTCTATAAAGTTAAAGGAGGCTTTTGAAACCTCCACTTCTTGACTAAGTACGGACTACACTAATCCAAGTCTTTACAGATGAATCTTAGAGGAATGAGGATTAGTCACAAGCCCCTAAATAAAATTTTTAAGGTAGTAAAGTTACACTGAAGGTGACTTAGGACAGCACCGTGAAACGCATATAATGTGTATCGCAGATATTTTGGCGTTTCCTCTAGGAAATTAAATTGAGAAATGCCTCCATCAATGACTTTAATCACAAAGCGTATTGAATGTTAAGGTTGCTTACTAGTTGTGATAGTAATAAACCATTTGTCTTTTATACTAACATTCTACTGACTAATGTCATAACGAATAGGCAATAGTAGATATAATAATATGTTCATAATTAAAGCATCCATATGCGATAGTTTCGTACGTGAGTGAAAACCTGTCTAAAAATGACATTCCAGAAAACAACTTTTCTTATCCTCATCAGAGTAATGTCATATCAGCTTTCTAAGCTACAAAAACCGTATATTAATTACACTGCAAGGTTCTTTCCTCAGTTTCCAAGAAATGGCAGAGTAGCTAGTAATTTAACGATAAAGTTTTTAAAATTCAATCTATAACTCTACAGCCGTAAGTGATGGCTTAGCTATAAATGTTTAAAGCTGTAAATATAATACATATTCATTTGAATAAAAAAGTGTGAAATAAAAAAACAAAAAATAAATGTAGCGTTTGAAATTGATTAATTTTATATTTGCAGGACTTAAAAAAAATAAATATAAGGTACTACTTAGTTATAAAACATTGTGTTTGCAAGTTTTTAAATACGACATCCACTACTAAGATATTTTTGTAAAAACAAAACTTGGTGAATAGTAAATTTTCTAAATTGTCAGATTAAAAGCCCTTATTTAGATATAAGTGAGTTAATAAATGATCGAGAAGTAACATGATAGAAGTGTCCAATCAACAACTATTGCACTTTGTTGTTACAGGACTGTAGAGTACTGATTAATTGATACAAAACCCTTATTGCATGTCAGAATAGAGCACGCTGAGAACGTTTCAATGACAAAGCTTAGAGTAAAAAACATTCAAATAAGTACTAGTATTGTATGTACCACAATAATTACACTAGTACTATTGTATTTTTCAAAGAATGATTTACAAATTAAAAGTTTCGAAGGTCACTCTCAAAAAAAATATATAATCTAGAATGTTTTACAATAAACGGTAACAAATACTTGGATGAAAGTTTACAAATTTAGTCTTCCCATAACGTTGGCTGACGGTCCTGATTTAAATGTTTTTAATAAAAACAAATATTTCTGATACACCTATTGCTTGATATTTTTACTTCATTCTAGTTCTTTTATTACGACCTGCATCAACGCTAGTTTTGGCTGATAATTAATTTCATTTTTGGAGAAAAGGTTTCATCAATTTTACGAAGCTTAATGCTGTTTGCTTATACTCGTAAACGTTCTCCCTATACTAGAAAAGAAATAGAAAGAATTCATGTAGTTAGTTCCAAAATTACTGAAGAACGTCACTTGCGTATCATAAAATATGGACACTTGTATTAAAACAATCCATCTAATATGTCCCACACATCTAAGTAAACATATAAATTACTTGAATCCATGGAAACATCAGAAGAAAATTTTGGGGTATTTCAAATGTTCTGAATTGCTCGGTATTATATTTAAGTCATTCTAATCGCAGCACTGTGGAGAACTACCGATCAAGGAACACGATGTGAGGCACATAGAGAGGTCCAGGACCGTCGTGTACAGTGAGTTATTTTTATTATTTATATAATTTTTTATACTCTTTGTAGATTTTTAAAAAAACTATTCCTTCTGCTCTTATGACACACAAAATACGTAGTTACATCGCAGTTGTATCGATACCTTACCACAGCATAAAACACTAGTCCAGTTATACAGGGTGTCCCACGAGTAAACTGACAAACTTCTAAGGTGGGTTTATTTTCATCAAAATGTGAAAAATTTCATATAAACTTATGTCGGTAAACACTTTATTAGCGAGCTACGGGTAACCAAAGAGTTCACCCGATTTTCCAGTATGGCCGGAAATAAAGCGAAACCGATGTTTCTTATGGTGCAAAGATAGTTTTTTAAGTTATTCGAAGTTATTGGATCCATTTAAATCTATGGAACTGAAAAGCTGAATAAAATACAGCCAAGACCAGTAAGACCACCCATTTCTGAGGTATCCGACAAAATATTCAAAATTCGGTCTCGAAACAAATGCTCTGTTTCGGTTTTAAGTATATTAACTTCAAAAAATGGGTATTAAACGCGCAAAGTTTTTATAAAAAAACTTATATATGGTATAACTCTGATTACTGACAGCTCGTATAACCGTCTACCTACCTGGGGTTTAGTAGAGTAAGCAAAATATGACACTCATTGTTTCCAGGAAGTAAAGAACACTTTTAATAGTTGTATTCATTGAAAATGTATTGAAAATATTATAAAATACCAATAATACGTCTTTTGCTAGATCTAGGGGTTATAATTTTATTATTCTTAGAATTTCCACAAATGCATAATAGTTTTTCAAACTCTCAAATTCACAATCAGTGCATTCATAAGCAGTTTATTATTCCTTTATTTTGTGCTTACTCATAAAAGAAGGTTTTTTTGATTTGCAAGAACCTCATAAAGATTACTTTAGTCTACATAATTATTTTACCACAGTATTCACAGAGGTTCATACTTACGTGATGAATTCTTTTATTATTGTTTCTCATAATTAGTTCATAATTTTCTTTCTTTCTTAAGTTAATTTTTTTCTTTTTGCTTCCAAAACAATTGCTTTCAATTTCTAGATTACATTATGAGCCGCCGCGTCCTCGGATTTTTTTATAATTTTGGTATTCGTTTTAAACATTTTAACTCCGGTAATTTTTAATCTACCAGTGAGTACTTTTCACCCAAAAAAAAAGGTAGTATGAAAAATCTTTTAATTGGGATTCAAGTCTCTGTTACATACTAAAGATTGTGGAGATAAATATCCTAAAGATGGTTCTTCGTCCTCAACCTATTTCGGAATGGTTAAGTTCTTGTTGTTTAATTATAAAAACACATATGGAATATGCCCGTTATAATCTTGCTAAGTAAAACATGAATTAATGTTATTGCTTCGTGATAGGTGTTGTTTAGCTACTATAATATTATCTCGAATTCAGAGGCATAACGTTTTTTCCCCATAAGGTATATATTATGCGTGTTAACTTCCCATAAATATATTGCAAGATCTTAAGTAGGCTAGAAAGCAATTAAAACTACAGTTTAATTGGAAAATTGATTTCAGACGTAAACCTTTAGAATGCGTTATGATTGAAACAACTCTAATTAAACCAGTTCGTTTCCTTTGTTTCTTTCACAGGTCTATTACAAAGTTGCACACCAAGGCTCCACAAAGTGTCGCTTAGAAGTGTTCCGTGAGGTTTCATGAGTAATTTCAATTCATGACAATAATTTAACTATCTAATGGTAGACTTCGCTATAATTCAGTTAGGAAATGATATAGCTGACTTGTATTTAAAATATCAGTGGTCTTATTGCTAATACCTCAAAAATGATATCATGCTTTTTATTTAAAGTTTAATATAATAAGCTTCTTCTCATGAGTCACTGGAGTCCAGTTAATTTAAATAAGTTTTTAGAAAATAATCCACTCGAGGGGCTGGATTAATATCACCAAATTTGGTTTATTTTATGCTTAGACACTTCTGGATATCAGGTTTTTGAAAAGATCTTACATTAATTAAAAAGGTCAAAAATAGAAGTGTTTAAAGAAATAGGCTTCTTAACGTACTTACGTATACCTTTACTTGCATGAAATGGACTAATTGATCAGATAATTTGTAAAGCCTATGTAGGTGTTGTAGATAAGACAGTACAGTATTTTAAAATGCCATGTCAAACGCGTCTCTGGGTAGCATTTAGAAACAAGTCTGTTATAAATATGTGTATTGATATATTTTTTAACTATAGAATATACAACTATATAATCACATAAAAGAAATTTATTTGCATTTTAGTATTAGAAATGACTTAAGAAAAAGACGTGGCTGCACAAGTCAAGATTAAAATAAAATAAGGAAAACAGCTGAAACATACTCAACAGTACAATATATAAAAATTATGCATATCCATAGAAACAACAATATACAGGTTTTCGTTCAGTAATTTTTCTATAGCTCAGTGTATAATAAAAATTTTTTTAATTTAAAGCACGTCCGGGAAACTCCACTAGGACACATTATGGCCAGGACCAGGACCAGAACTTACAGATGAGTTACTTTTATTATTCTTTCAGGAATCGCAGTATTGCTCTTCGATCTCTCACTAACAAAGCAGTTTAAACATCCTAGTTTTAGTGACAGAACACCGGAACAAATGAATGTTGTTACAAAACTATTACTAAGCTAACTACATTCAAATGAGTGTTGTTATTCGGTTGAGTTATGTGTCTAGGTTTTGTTAAGGTTACCAAAAATCCCTTCCAAAACTACAAAACTAGTTTTTTAGGCTGTTTATAATCAGGTCTTTACTCAAATAACACAGGGAGAATCGTTTTGTAATTTGATATTATTTATGGATTACCACAGAGTGGAATCTGACCTGTTTTACGTAATTGATATAAAATCAAAATTTTTATAAGGGAAGCATCATCTTATGTCTAACAGCCATATATTGGACATGTTTTTATGGAATAAATATTGAAAGTTAAGTTACATTAGTGTATGCTAGCTGAATAATCATATTAGTGCAGGATTAAATCATGTTAAATTGTATAAATCAAGTATTAGAAAAAAAACGTAAAGGGTACTTTTTAAAAGAAAAATATTCTTCAACTGTTCCCTTTATTAATTTAGTTACTAAATCGTACACAGAATTCTCTCCTGTAGAGGGTTTATAAACTCACTTTCTTATTACATTCCATTTATAGCTTTTATAAATTAAAAATGTTCGATTTAAATAATGTTATAATATTCTTTTCGGGTAAGTACTATAATACCTGCACCTTCTCATTTATTAGGCACACGCTAAAGAAATATTACATATTTCTTGGTAGTATGCGTTTAACGACTCGGCTATACCACGTAAAGGGTCAGAGTTTGAGTTCCGAATTGGACGCACTATTCACTAACAACAGTTTAATTTACACGGGAGCTAATCATGAATGAACATTTCAATATTCTGAGTCATCCGTGTTTATAACTTAACTAGTGAAGTATTTGTATAGTAATTACATTTTTATATTCTTTATAAATGTAATGGAACTTGAAAATTATACCGTATTGTAGACTATTTAATTAAAATATTCCAAAGAAAATAAGTTAATGGAAGTGGTTTGTTAATAAAAAGAGAGAATGCATTAGGCGAAAGACTTTACTTTCTGTGCAGATATGGACAAAGGGCTCTTTAAGCACAAAATCAAGTATATAAGAGCTTGTAGTGTCAGCTGGTCAGCTGATTTAAAAATATAATTTATTTTAGTATTGTAAAAGATATAGACCACCTGTTTTGTCTTGGTCATTATTATAATGTTAGTTATCATCTTCTCTCTGTAAATACAATACTATTATTTTGACTAATTACATATCTTTAATTTCTTAATTAGGGAATTATTTAGTAACATATCATTCCCTGATATAAGCTTATTATTTTAAACTTCTCTAATATGTTTTATAGTGATACTGAGAAAAATACCTTATCTGTATTTGAATATGAAATATATTAATTCTTTTTTACATTCAAACAATATAAATATCTATGCCGTAACGTGCGCAGTAAAATATAAAATTATAATTCGTTAAAGTACAAGAGAATAATCGAAGTCAACTGTGCAATAAATATGGAAAGTTAATTAAACTAGTGTGACTACCCTAATATTGTTTATTAGGGTAGTAGTATTAACATCGCAGAATGGTTATAATAAGAGTTATAGCTTTTATTTTATCAGTCCTATACAGGAGTTAATCATAACAAATCACATAATATATTTCAAAAATAAATGAAATATATTTAATCTTTACTTTACTCACAAATTTTAAAAGTAAATGACTGTTATAAATTAACTGATCAAAATAGCATTTTTAGTATTTTGCATCATCCACTAAGGAATTATATAATAGCAGTTTCCATGCGCAGTGAAACAGTTTCTATTTAGTTATAACGTGTTTTAAAATTAACAGGATTTTTACATGAAGTTTCTTGATCAACAAATAACGTTCGTATATTTTTTTAGGCTAAGAAATAACTTATATTTATGTTTTTAAATTCTTTCAGTACTCGAAATGTACAGAAAGAATCAGTTTACAATCATTTCTAATATATCGTCTAACCTATATAATATCCGTTCATACATATCTGATAAAAAGTGTAAAGTTTATTTGAAGGATTATTTTTTGGTATATTTTGTGAGCTAAAAACAGAACTTCAGATTTGTGTTTTAAATCCTTTCAGTACTATAAGTGGGTTAGATATTATGCTCATTAATTTATGAGCTTCGGTTCTTCTTCAACAGCTTTGTAAGGAGTTCATCACTAAAGATAAAACGGTAAATATTATTCTACACAATGAGACTTAGTTAACTGAGATGCTTACGTAAAACGTAAATAATCTCTCCGGTGTCCAAATTCTACTATGAGTTATTATATTTATTTGTGAGAAAATGAATTAATTGCTATCACATGATGATAAATCGACGTACAGGATTATCTCACAATGTGACTTGACTTTGTTGCCTATTGAGACACTCGCCTATATTAAATACGTTTTGGGAAAGGCATAATAAGCTAAATATAAGTATATTATAAGTATAGATAGCAGAATATGGAAATTGGTTTTTTAATACGTTATTTGCTGCCATCCATACTAGTATAAATTAGCATATCGTACTTGTCATTACTATTTAACCCTATTACGATAAATTATATTTATTTATGGATATACTGAATACTAGAATACATTTTGTTTTGTGACACGGTTAGCGGCGAAATAATTTGTTTTTAATTTTTTAATTATGAAGTTAGTTTCATGAACATTGTTGGAGAATACTTTTAAAATACAAACACGCAGAAATTTGTTGTATCTTAGTAATAGAGATATCAAATTTAGTTAAAATATGTCCAATAGGGTTTGCGTGATTATTACAAATCTAAAAAAGTTTTGGTTCATCATATATAAAATTAAATATGATTATTGATGCATTATAGTTATGTTATTTGTTTTATATAATTTTTTTAAAATTAAAAAACTAGACTTATTTGTAGACTAATCAGATATATCATTTCATTTCTAAGAGTGTCCCTTAAAATTGCACATAAACATTTAATAATGTACCATAAAAATCATAAATTTAGACGTGGACCTATCTTTTTTATTACCTTTATAATTATGTTTTTTATTCACACGTTTGTCACAGTAAAATGTACGGGGTTCGGGTAATCAGATAACAAGCCGATCTGTTTAGTGCCAGTTAGTAGTCGAGAAGGTCAGCAATATAAGAGACTGGTAAAACGGAAGCAAGCAGCAATTTACATAAAACATTATTTTATATCTATGGAAACAACATATAATTTGTATAGTTTAGTGTTTTTAAAATAATCCTAAAGTGTTATGTCGCTGCAATTTTTCAAACTTCGTTCAATTCACAACTGGCCCCGGAAGTAGCACCAGGAACATGATGTGGTAATTTTGAAGCAGGCCAGGACCAGGACTTATATGGATGAGTTAATTTAATTCAATATAAAATCATAATTTTTACTCACTATTTCTCGTTCCACAAAACAGTTTACATCCTAGTTTTATTTACAGCAACAAAGCACTAGAATAATTTTTTTTGTAGTGCTAATAGAAGTCCAAATTAATTATAGTTAATAAAATACATTGTTATTTATTGTGTAAAAACCACTAATTTATGTTTGGTGCTGTCTATAATCCTCTCAGTACCTAAAAGAGTTCAGGGAGAATATGGTTTACATTAATCTATATACATTTGACTGCAAAATATATTGGAGGTTTTCACGTAGTTTTATCAAAAATAGATATATCTGTTTATGAGAAACATTTTCTAACTTGTGTTTTTTTACAGCAATCTTTCTTTCTAGAATTTCTAGTAAACAAAAATAATCGTAATTTAGTTGAAATTAATCAGTGCTTTTAGTTTAAGATACAAAAACGGTAACTAATTTTAGTTGTAATAATATAATAATTTAAAAGTTAATAACAAAAATTGTGACATAAATATGTTCTATAAGTTTTAACTCATTGTATTAGATACTGAAAAATCACGCCAAATCTCTCTTTCACAGCGCAAGAGGTAAAGTACCATAACGGGTAAAGTAAAATTAAACAGTATTAGGAATGCCTGATTATACTTAAATATTAAAATTGCTCTTTGTAACTGATATAAATGAAATTTCTGTTTCATGATAAAATATAATATATCGTTTTAGAGAATAATGTGTCAGCTAAACTTCTAAATCAACTGTGCACCCCTGGTGGAGTGAACCATTGCCTCAATAACCCCAGCACTTATCTTCAATAGAAATGTGAGTTATACAACTGCATCAGGACATATTTAAATCGAGTATCCAAAAGGCAGGGCTCCCAATGGCACACAGAATCCTCTCCCAAACACAAAAAAGTGCATATGAGCAAGTCTCGTATCAAAACAATTGTGTTCAATTTCTTTGACGTTCAAGGAATCGTCCATTTTCAGTTTGTGTCAACGCATCCTTTTATCTGGAGTCGCTCAAGACTGAAAAGCCGGATATACTGAGTACTAGAATACATATTTTTTCTGTGGAACACGGTTAGCGTGCAAAATACTTTTTATTTTTAATTTTGGAAGTTTAGTTTTTCATGAAACCTTGTAAGCAATACTTTAAAATTCAAATACGCAGACTCTTCTGTGTCTAAGTAATAGAGATATCAAATTCAGGTAAAATATGTCACAATAGGGTTAGCGTGATTATTACAAATCAAAAAGTTTGGATTTAAAATATAAACTCAAATTTGATAATGAAGCATTATTGTTGTGTTATTTTGTTATATTGGTTTTTAGAAATTCAAAACTACACTATTGTATACTAATTAGCAATAGTATAAAACGTCATTTCTAATAGTTTCCCTAGATCTTGTAATCTAAACACTATTATTGTACCATAAATATAGTAAATTTAGACTTGTAAGTATCTCATTATAACCTTTCTAATTATGTTTTATTCACATGTTTGTGTCAGATTAAAATGTACGTGTTGGGGTAATCAGATAACAAGCGTTTTTTTTTTAGTTTATTAATTGGTGTGACGTCAGCAATTAAGGGAAAGGTGAAACGAAAGCAGCAGTTTACGTAAAATATTATTTTATATCCATGGAAACAACGTAACATTTATAATTTAACGTTTTTAAATAATTCTAAGGTGTTATGTCACTGTATTTTTTAAACCTCGTTCAACTCACAGCTAGTCGTGGAAGTAGCACCAGGAACACGATGTCATGGCCTTAAGCAGGACCAGGACTTACAAGGAATGAGTTACTTTAATTCAATATTAATCATCAGATTTTACTCACTATTTTTCGTTACCAAAAGCAAGTTTACATCCTAGTTTAGCTAGTATTATTTACAGCACAAAATACCAGAATATTTAATATGTATAGTGCTAAAAAGTACTAATTAAAATATAGTTAATAAACTTAATTGTTGTGTTTTGTATAAAAGCTACTAATTTGTGTTTGGTGCTATGTATAATCTTCTTAGTAACCCAAATAGTACAGGGAGAATCAGATTATATTATTTGGCACGAGTCAGTCACTAACATATATTGGAAGTTTTCTCGTAGTTTTATCACAAATATATATAACTGTTAAAGAGAAACATTTTGTTACTTGTGTTTTCCAGCAATCTTTTTAGCATTTGTAGTGAGCAAGATATTCGTAATGATTTTAAATTAGTCCATTCTTTTTATTTAACACATAAAAACAGTAACTCATTTTTGTTTAACTATTATAATTCAATAATTAAAAACTTAGTTCCAAAAAAGTTTGAAATTAATATGTTCTGTTAGTTTTAACTCATTTCTATAATAGTTTATAGAAACTCACGCCAGAGCTCTATTTCACTGTAGCGAGATATAATAAGGGGCCAATTTAAATTATACAGTACTAGGAATGGTCTAATTTGATTATACTACTACATTTAAATATTTAAATTCCTTTTTGTAACTAGTAATAATGAAATTTATGTTATGGGGAGTAATGCGTCAGCTAAACACCTAAATCGAGAGGGCACCCTGCTGGTGTGCTGCATAACCGTAGCACACATCTTCTTTGGCAATTTATGTTATACAAAATCATCAGTACATATTTAAATCCAGAATAACAAAAGGCAGAGCTCCCAGTACACTAAACCTCTCGAAAACCAAAAACGTGCACATGAGCAAGTCTCGTATCAAAACAATGGCTGTTTGCCTTCAGTGACGTTTGAGAAATCGTGTATTTTGAGTTTTTATCGCAAGAAAGAAACTGTCAACGCAGCCTTTTATCTGGAGGTGCTCGAGACTGAAGGGCCGGATCACTCGCATTAGGCCTGATATTAAAGTCAACTTCAAGGTCCACCACGGCAATGCCCCCAGCCACACGGCCATCGACGTTACCAACTACCCTACCTAGAACAAGACCCGCTTGGTGCCCCAGCCTCTTTACAGCCATGAGATAGTTCCTTGTGCTTTTTTGTACCACCGACTAAAGGGAGAGCTGAGAGAAAAGCACTGGGAGTCTCGGAGCTTTGTACTTTTTTGAAATAATTTTTGGCATTGTGCAGTAATTTTTGAAATCCGAAAATTCACTATCAGTGCACTCGTAAGCAATTTTTTTAATCTTACTTGTAAAAGAAGTACTATTTTTGGATTTTTGTACCTTAATAAAATAACTGTAGTCCAGATAATCATCAATTATATGCGAGTATAGTATTAAAAAAACGGCCATATTTACTGCAGTACAATAATTGTGCATATACAAAAAAAGAGTTGGCGCAATAAAATTCCTTGCGCAACTGTATGCTTGCTATTAATTTGAATATGTCCCGTTTTAATTCCATATTTTTTACGTACTCAATGGAATCGTTTCTATCACTGGTATATTAAAAGGTTATACACCAAGGCTACAAAAAGTGTCGCTTAAAAGGGTGCGCTGAGGTTTTATGAGTAAATTCCAAGTCCTGCAAATAATTAACTCTCGGATGATAGATGTCGCTATAATATACACGATTAAAAAATCTTACCTAACTTTACGTTTGGAATATCAGTGGTAGTATTGCAGATACCTTTTAAATGCTATAATGCTTTGTATTTGAAGTTTAAATATTACAAGCTTCTTCTTTAAGTCGCTAGAGTCCAGTTTATTCAATAAGTTATCTACGAAAAATACCGCCCACAACTCGAGTGTAAGGTTTGTGTGGTTGGTTTTTGTTTAGATTAAGGTTGTGAAATATAACATATTATGAGCAAGGGCTGCTGTGAGAGGATTTAATAATAGGTTAGAATGGCAATACAACACCCTCAAATGAAACCAACGCATATTTTATTTGTAATAGCATCTTTACTATATTCATTAAACTTTTAAATAATAATGGATGTCATCAACCGACACACATTTGAACACAAACTTTAATACCAAGTATGTTTTAATATTAAATTTTCCAAATTGAGAACATTTAAATAAAATGTATGAAATTAAGAAAATATGAATTTCAATATTTTACTATTCATTTTTGATTTCTACACGTTAAAATCTTTTCTTTTCATTACTTTTAGGTACAGGTACCTTGGAATTGTAAATTAGACGTATTCAAATGATTAGTGAACCCTGGTATATAATACTACTACGTGTCCTAAAATTAAATACAAAATTTTAACTTACAATTTGTCTGCACTTTACACTTATTACGCCTAAAGATTTTTCCCCGCACACGAACACAAGCACTGGCACTCCCCGAACGTCGCTTTTCAAATCCCGTCCTCGACTTCCTCCTGTCCCTCGTTTTGGTGGTTTTTGATGGTGTTGCCTCCGCCAGCTCACCAAATGACCACGCCTATGCCAAATCGCTCCATCATAATTGGTGAGTACCAAATTTTCATATCAGCATGGCTGTCCCTTACATCGTCGCATGATTTTTAGAAATAAGCATTTCCGCTGCTTAAACAAGCATTTCCTGTTTGTTCATCATCGGTGTCTGGGCGGGATGTGCGTATTCTTTTACAACCGGAGGATGTTTGTATCGAATTGTAATACAACACTTCATTTCCAGCAACTATCTGTACATTGATTCTATGAATTTTTGTTATACTAATAATTACGTATGTCTTAACACGAGGGACTAGTTAAATCTCACCAAATTTTGGTCTATTGAATGGTAAGTCACTTCTGGATATCAGGCTTTTGCCAATGTAGGAAATTAATTAAAAAACGTTGGAAACAGACATGTTTTATAGAAATAGGATTCTTATGCCTACTTATTGAACCTGTATATCTTCTTAAACGAGAAATTTAGGAAAATTAACATTTGACATTAAAAATATAAACAATTTGAGGCTGAAGTGTTTTTAACCCAGAAAATCGTAGGTTTATAGAAGTCCCATACACGTATCGTCATACTAGCACGTAAAATTACAAATTAGCTAACCCATAGTTGTTAAAGATTTGGTGACAACAATCGCTACAAGAAAATAAAACAATTTGGCTTGCATTTATATATTTGTTACTTATAAAAAAGGGGAAATTATAAACACTTAGTATCACGTAAGGTAGCGTATAAATTAAAAACAAACATATTAACGACATAGAATCCGTTTGGAACGTAAAACGTCAATATATGTTTGATCATATCGATATAAACATTAAGTTCTTTGCACTTTCGAAATTAAACCTGAATGATATAGGCTTTTTCATAAATCTATATGCTTCAGAACTGTAATATAATACCTCTGCATAAAAGGTAGAATAATCTGGTTTGAAAGTATTTATATAATATTATTAGTTATAAATTCGTGAAACACCTTTGGAATAATTCTTGATTAAACATTTAAAAGTACAATATTGCAGACTAATAGAATTAAATATGGTTGTAGAACTTGTGTAGGTTTTGTAGATGTGGCTGTATTATAAAATGTCATGGAACACGTGTCTTTGGGTTGATTTTTTCGAAACAAGTGTGTTATATATATCTTCAATAAGATAGAAAAAAAATAGAAGAAAAGACCATAAAAATTCGCTATATTTCGTCGCAAGACATTTTCAAGAGATATATACAGTAGGTAAATAAAGTAAATAATATCAACAAAAAAAATAATAAACAAAAGAAACGTCATATGTTAATATAACTAATTTTGAATTAACGTACAAAGAGTAAATAATTTTGCGTAATACAAGGAATAATAAAGTTATAAATTAAATTTGTAGTTAAATGTGTAATGTTATTATAAATTAAAATTGTAACGTGTAATTTAATACATACTGCTATCCGTACCTTAAATTTAGACCATCCGGATGTTTAGTTTGTAGCACCCTCTATATATATATATTATTTTAATAAAGTTGTAACTATAAAAAGTACGGTTTATATATAATATAACGGGAAATTTTGTCGAATTTCAGTAATATTCCTGACACAAGATAATACGTGCCTGCACAAGTTAAGGTTAAGGTTAAAATTAAATAAGGAAAACAGCTGAAACATGCCCAACAGAACAATATATAAAAAATTATGTGTATCCATAGAAACAACAAGATACAACATTTTAGTCAGTAATTTTTTCTATAGCTAAGTTTATGATCGAAATTGTTTTATTTTGAGCACATCTAGGAAACTCTTCCAGGATACATCATGGCCGGGACCAGGACCAGATTCTTACAGATGAGTTACTTATATTATTTCTTTAGAAATCACAGAATCTGCTCCTCGATCACTCACTAACAAAAGCAATTTACACATCCTAGTTTTAGTGACAGAACACTGGAACAGTCAAATGTAGTATAGTAGTAGTTTACAAGTGTTTTTATTTTTCGTTGAGTATTTTGTCTAGGTTTTTTAGGGTTGTCGTAATGTTCTTCTAAAACTGCAAAACTTGTGTTTTAGCCTGTTTATAATCCCCTCTGTACCCAAAGAATACAGGGAGAATCATTTTGTAATTTGATATTTTTTGAATTGCAACAGAGTGGAATTATTGGACCTGTTTACGTAATTGATACAAAAATCAAATTTGTATAAGAGAAGTATCTTTTTACTTAATGTCAAACAGCCTTCATTCTTACGTATTTTTATTGACTAAATATTAAAAGCTAAATTAAATTAGTGTAATGCTAGCTGAATAATAATATAGGTGCTCGATTAAATCATGTTGAACTGTTGAAATTAAATATTAGACATTAAGGTGGTTCGGTATGCCCTATCCTTTCCCATGTTAATTTGGCCAATTTTATGTACCTTTTTCTCAGTAAACCTTTAAAGCTATCATCAATCAAACTTTAGGGACACTACTATTTAGACCTTTGTTAAACATTTAGAGCGGAACAAAGTTAAAAAAAGAAGTTTTTATGTAATTTGTTGTAAATAAAAAATTTATAAATTTTTTGTAAAAAAATTTATAATTATACATTTTTTTTAATAAAAAATTTAAAATAGATTTTTATAATGTCTTCCGCTCTAAATGTGTGTACTGGTCTTAATACATGTGTTTTTTTTTATGTTAATCTGATCAGTGGATCTTGAGAAAAAGGTGGCATAAGTGGATAAAAAAAAAGTTAATTTTTGGGAAAATCGCAGCTAAAGGCAATTAACACACATCAAATAAGAGAAATTCACTGACCTTTATTATAATATTAATGAAATCCAGCTGCATAAATAGGGTTATCAGGATCCTCCAACTCTTCCCACTGATCTTCCAGCGTTCCTCTTGGCACTTGAGCGAGCTTGCCTTGATTTTTTTGCGACTTCGGTAGCCATGCGTTGAGCTTTTTGTAAGCGAGCTATGTCCAGCCTTTTTCATTGCTTCACAAAAATTATGTCCAACAGTCATTTCAAGATGTTGTAAAACCATACATTTTGCCATATTTCCTTTATTGAAGGAACTTATGGGCATCATACACTCCTAAGTGCAAGGTGTGT
Organism: Homalodisca vitripennis; assembly: GCF_021130785.1. Lineage (NCBI taxonomy): Eukaryota > Metazoa > Arthropoda > Insecta > Hemiptera > Cicadellidae > Homalodisca > Homalodisca vitripennis. Next base: position 24,742 of record NW_025781829.1, on the reverse strand, counting down.
ATGCCAACAAAGACAGTTTTTTGGCAGGCGAGAGACCAGATTACTTGGTTTACGGACTCATTTGGGTTTTGTGACTTACCGTGGAGACATTTACGAAGCAAAATCAGGTGCACTTAGGTCTGTAAACAATAGGCTTTATCTTGTTCATGATGACAGCAGGAAGGTGAAAATGTTTGGAATGGTCATAAGTTTCATTAAAAGCCATAGCCTTTTGGGTACATTTGCACCAACCTTTCACTCCCTATTGGGCAAAGTCCGTGTTGACGATTTGTATTGCTGGATAGCAAATGGTAATACTCAGCCCAAACAGCTTTTCGCATGTCTTCTAAATTGCTTGCATTTCTTCGATCTGCTGGACCATAATATTTTTGTATGGCTAATATGGCAGCTTCAGTCAGTCTGTTCCGACCGCCTATTGTTTTTCCATCGGTTTGTTTGTTTTTTTTCCCTCTTTTAATTTTAAAATTCTTTAGGCGAGTCCCCATGCGCTTCTGCACATGCCCAATGCATTCTAGTTTTTTCACCAGGCACTCATCACCATAGGGCTTGCTTTCCACAACACTAAAATACCCTTTCGAATCCCCATCACGTAAGTATTCAACGTAGCGAACATTGTAAGTGGGTAGGGACCGATGGAAAATCGCACGAGCTCCGACAACTTCCATGCCTCCGCTTACTCCTAGATAGTTTGCACTGCACTTATCACTATGTTGTCCAATTAATTTGTCTTTACAACGACAATACTTAGATAAAATTTTCTGCATCAATTACCTAACCTTACCGGTATCCACAGATGTTGCAGTGATTATAACCATTTTTGTGATGTAATGGCCTCGCTTTTGCCATGTCCCGTCTATGGCTACTGTCAAATCCCTCCTACCTTCATTTATAATCACTGATTCTTTCTACTGATTCCTTCATAATCTTAAAACAAACATCTTCAGTCACAGACCCTAACAGTTGTGTGTAATTCATAAACCGTGATGGAGGAGAGGGCACATTTAGTACGCCACATAGTGTAGCGGCAGCCGTCTGGCCTCTGCCAATCGTACGCATGCCATACACCAATCTTACATTTTATGTCATATTAATTTTGTATCATCATTAGGTCTATTTTGCAAGACTAAGGAGTTTTCATAAGAGGCCAGTGTCTTTTCATTGCAACCTTCACATGAAAAGTTCCCCGAGAAAAAAGGCCTACACGATACTTGATTTTACAATCGATCGGTTGATGACACTGTTTGCATACTGCTATTTGAGAAATTACATTTATAAGTTTTTTTAAATCAACAATATCATTTTGGAAATTAGGCTCCTTATCAGTTATGTTTTTATAATTTTGACTGATATTACCTAGTTTCACCTGAAGCACTAACAACATCATCTGTGTCCTCATTATTCGGCGTAAGACTAGGCTCAGTTTCACTCTCAACTAACCTATCTTCCACAGTTTCTTCCAAAACAACACCACTACCACTGCTTTCACACTCTACAACTGTGTTACTATAACAAATACTTCAGTTGCAATGAAAACACTAAATTGTTGGCATGTAGTATATTTTTCAAAATAAAAATAAAAATAGTTACCCATCATCGGATTTTAATAGTTTTTGCATTAAAATGTCCAGGAATTAGTCATAGAATAATTAAAATATTAAAACACGAAAATTTATAAAAATTTCATTTTTTGGATACCGAACCCCCTTAACGTAGAAGGTAGTTTTTAAAAGAAAAATATTCTATAACTTTTACCTTTATGAATTAGTTATTGAATCGAACACCAGATCTCTCTCCCGTCGAGGGTATAATCACTCACTTTCTTATTGGATTTCCATTATGGCTTTCATGAATAAAAAATTTACGCGTTAAATAATTTTATAATATTCTTTTTCGGGACAGTACTATAATACCTGCACCTTCTCATTTATTAGGCGCACGCTAAAGAAATATTACATATTTCTACTGTCTTGGTAGTATATGTTTACCTACTCGGCTATACCACGTAAAGGGTCAGAGTTTTGAGTTCCGAATCGGATGCACTATTCACTAAGTTCTAAACAGTTTAATTTACACGGGTGCTAATCATGAATGAACATTTCAATATTCTGAGTCAAATCGTGTTTATACTAATAAAGTATTTTTATAGTAATTATATTTTCATACTTTAATAAATGTTGATTTACTTCAATAGCATACCGTATTTTAGGCTACTTGATTTAAATATTACAAATAAAATAACTTTGTGGAAGTAGTTTACTAATAAAAAGAGAGACTTGCATTTGCTGAAAGACTTTACGTCCTGTGCAGATATATTCAGAGGCCTCTTTAAGCACAAAATCAAGTATATAACAGCTTATTACTCTAATATTTTAATAGTTATACTGAGAAAAATACCTTATCTATATTTGAACATGAAACATAGTTTGTTGACGCAACTTGCGCAGTAAAAATAAAAGTATAATTCCTTAAAATACAAGAGAATAATCAAAGTCAACTATGCAATAAAATATGGAAAGTTCGTTAAACCAGTGAGACTAACCCTATTAATGTTAGGGTAGTGGTTTGAACATTGAAAAAGTGGTTATGATAATGGTTTATAGCTTTCATTTTATCAGTCGTAAACAGGAGTTAGTAATATTACAAAAAAATCCACAGTAAAATATTAAAAAAGGTATTTAATCTTTAATTTCACAACAATTTTTCAAACATTTTGTTGTTTTAAATTAACTTATAAAAATAATTATTTTTTCTTCCTCTAAGGAATTACATAATTGTTGTTTAAATTAACAGGGTTTTTACAATGAGGAAGATTATCTTGATCAACAAATAACTTTCGTATATTTTGTGAGCTAAAAGAACTTTAAGTTCAAAACTCCTTTCAGTAATCAAAATGTACAGAAAGAATCAGTTTAAAATCATTTCCAAACACATTGCCCAAGCTATATACTATCCGTTCATACATATCTAATAAAAACTGTAAAGATTAATTGAAGAAATATTTTCGTATATTTTGGGACCTAAAAAACTACGTGAGAATTATGTTTTTAAATCCTCTCAGTACTCTAGGTGTACAGAAAGAATTAGTATACAATTAATTTCTACACATCGACCAAGCTAGGCAGGCAGGCAGGCAGCGGGTAGGCCGGGACTCTTATACCTTCTGTGGTAGCGTCTCTGCAACAAGCAGAATGGCTACTGATCATCAGTACGTCCAGCCCCAAGAGGGTCTTGCGTTGGGTCGTAGGGAATTGTTGAGTGTGTAGTTTTAATTTAGGTCGGTGAAAAGTAGTGTAGTAGGTTGGGTAGTGAAGTGAAGTGGGGAGTCGTTGGTTTTTGTTGTAGTTCATTTATTTTTCTATGGTGAGACTAAGCTATATAATATCCGTTCATCCATATCTGATAAATAGTGTAAAGATTACTTGGAGAATTATTTACTTAAATATGTCTTAGGAGATATCACTCAGGCACCTTAATAATAGTACTATATAGAACATGATTTAAAATAAGCAGATACTAGTTGAGAGGAATGCAATTAATATCTTAATAACATTTCTTTGATTACACTCAATAAAATAACTATACTATACATATTTGATTAGAAATATGGTCTGTAATTGTTGATTTAACCAATTAGTTTCTGAAACCATCACCAGAGATATACAGTTTACCTTCACAGAACATTTAGAATGAAATTTATATTCCTCTTTTGTTTCCTGCCATAGATTTTTTCCATTTTGTAACACATCTTGTAGTTATTAAACATTTAGTTTCGGAAACAGTACAGTTTTAATAAAATTATTTGTCTTTAAAAAATTATTTTTTTTTAATTAAATATAAAACATAACTGAGAGTAACTTTGTTCGTATTAGTTAAGAATAAACAGGATAATAATTATTTTAATAAAAAATATTAATTGGAACTGAGCTATTCTATAAGTTATTTATTATGTTAAGAATTACTCAATGATCAATACGTACAATGCTGCTAAATTACTTTAACAAACAGCATGTAATTCTACTAAGTCTCCTTCATAAAGAGGTTGACGCTATACTTCTAGTCGAAACGTTTGAGAGCTTCTTTGGGCCTAACACGTTTGCAAGAAAAAAATTAAATGTCTACCAATGACTTCATGGAAACATAGAAATGTTTCAATATCAATTGGGAGATTTATATTTAAGTTTAAGAACTTTATTAACATACAAGAGGTGGAAATTGTTTATTGTTAGGTTTTAAAAGCTTAACCGTGTTAAGATCAACAATCTTTTAATGTGTCGCTATCTTTTTTTACTATTTACGAAAATAATAAATTATAAATATTAGTATTTTTGTAAACGTAATATTATTTTATAGAACTTAATTTGGATAATTATGTATTCCTGAGAATATGGAATTAAAAATATTTCAAATTTAAAGATAGCTTCACTTAAAAAAGAAACTGAACCCGGTTTGTGTACATTCGGTTGTATAATATTAACAACTCGCCCCAGGCCTCATAGAGGGATTTTGGTGATTGGTTAAATTTGGAAATGATGTTTTCAATTTTTGTCTTCAGTTTTATCCTTTTGGTTAAATTAGGAAATGAAGTTTCCAAATGTTATGCCGTGTCGAGTATTGTAGAATAATTAGAAATAGTAAAAGATGTCATGTTCGTACAGTTTTCCTGCACGTTGCATCCAAACACTAATAATGTTACACATTTATCAGAGACGGGGAAAAAAAACTTATAAAAATCTTTTATAGTTTAAGTTTTATTTACCCGTTTGTGCTCTAAAATTTATATGTTGGGGTAATCATACAACAAAAGTTTAGCGTTATTAGTAGTCGTGACGTCAGCAATAAGGGACAGCTAAAACGTAAGCAGCAGTTTCAGTAAAATATTGTATATCCATGGAAAACAAAATAGCATTTATAAATTAATGTTTTAAAATAATTCTAAAGTTTTATGTCGCTGCATTTTTTCAAATTTCCTTCAACTCACAGCTAGTCGTGGAAGTAGCACCAGGAACACGATGATTAGCCAGAAGCAGGACAAGGACCAGGACTTACAAGGATGAGTTACTTTAATTCAATTTTAATCATGGCTTTTTACTTGCTATTCCTAGTTATACAAAGCAATTTACATCCTAGTTTTTTGCGATTATTTACAGCACAAAACACTACAATAGTTCATATGTAGCGCTAACAGAAATAAAAATTAAATATATTTAATACACTGTATTTTTAAAGTTTTCTGTAAAAAGCTACTAATTCGTGTTTGGTGATATGTATAATCCTCTTAGTACCCAAAGAGTACAGGGAAAATCAGTTTACAATATTTCGTATTTAATGGACACTGATAGATATTTGAAGTTTTTCGCGTAATAAATACAAATGTATATATTGTTATGAGAGGCATTTTCTAATTTGTGTTTTTACAACAATCTTTATAGCGTTGCTAGTAAGCTAAAAAATTCGTAATCAGTTCATATTACTCGTTGATGTTTATTTAAGATATAAAAATATATTATTTTTGGTTTGATTTATATATTTCAAAAATGCAAAACAATACAAAACAGTTGTGACCTAAATTTGTTCTTGAAGGTTTAACTCATTCTATTAGTTACAGAAGATCCACGCCAGAGAATCTCTTTCACAATACAAGAGATAATAATGGGCAAATTTAAATTATGAAATATTAGGAATGCATAATTAGATTATAATACCTAAATTTAAATATTAAAATTCCACTTTTTTAAATTATTATAATGAAATTTCTGTTTCATGACGAAATAAAATAAGTCGTTTTGAAGAATAACAACAAAAATCCTCTCCCGAACCCCAAGAAGTTCACATGAGCATGTCTCGTATTAAAAATAATGCTGATAGTCTTCTTTGACGTTTGAAAAATCGTCCATTTTGAGTTTGTACCGCAAAGAAAAACTGTCAACGCAGTCCTTAGTCTGGAGGTCCTTGAAACAGAAACGCAAGATCGCCCGCGTCGGCTTGATATTAAAGTCATCTTCAAGCATCACCACAAATAATGCCCACAGCCACACGGCATTCGTAGTTGCCAACTACCCTACCAAGAACACACGACCTCCATGGTGCCCCAATCTACTTATAGCACTGACATAGCTCTGTGTGATTTTGTTTTGTTCCACCGACTGAAGAGAGAGCTGAAGGGAAAGCACTGGGATTCAGTGGAAAACGTCCAAGCTGAAGTTATAAGAGTACTGAGAGGCGTTCCAGTGGAGGAGTTTCAGCGTGCTTTCCAAGTGTGTCAGAATTGTTTAAGCAGGTTTAATTGATTGCAGGAGGAGACTATTTTGAAGTATTTTCACCATTTTTATCAATCGGATGATTAAATATTGTATTTTCCTAGATAATGGTCATTATTTTCATTATGCACCCTATATACTCATGTCTCATCAGGTGCACAACAAAAGCACTACGATGTTGACTGACACGATCCAAAAGCATGGTGGAGCTACTGAATCTTCAATAGCGCAGACATGGTGGGATGGGCTGATTCAATACGTATGTTGAGTTTAGCTCGAGTTTCACCTTCTTCTTAGTGCAGCGTCTAAAATCTGATGCCGTTTGAGACTTCTTAAATCTTGAGTCATGCTCATCGAAAGCGATCCAAATAATAATTTTGTTACCGAAAACGAAAAAAGTTAAAAGGAAATCCCCGCATCGGTTTAACACTTAAAGTTCACAGCCTCACTGAATCATCCTTCTCACCATAGTGTGTACTGTTTAGAAGATTTGATTTCACGTAATATTTGCTTGTGTGGAAGATGGTTGATTTCAGTTGCTGCACATATAACAGAAAGGTAGACTGGAGCTAAACACAACACGTACATATAATCAGCTTTTCCAAACATAGCTGCGTTTACTGGTGTTTGATAGTATTGCACAGGTCATTCGTACGGATTTGGGAGAGCGAATATTTATGGTTCTTATTTGCAAACCATGATTGGTGAATTAATAAACAGTCAACAAACTGTGTACTATCATGTGATATTGTAATGCCAAATTTATTAATAGAGTGAAAAGAAATTATAATATATTGTGCTCAATGTAAACTTTTAAACTTGCAATAGATGATTCCATTGCACACCTTTGTGGTAGTACCCTCGTTTCCTTACCAGAAATTTTATTTGAGTACTGATATAAAACCTTGCATGAGGTTTCTATTAAGACTGTCATAATTAATGAATTATATAATGGTGCTGTCTAACCTTGGAATTAGGCTGAGTGTCATAGAAGCCTACCATTGAACATAGTAAACTCACACGAATTCTCTTTGGTTACCGTGAGATTAAAATTTCCTTTCCCGTATGATTGTATGTTTATCCGTCCACAGGTTATCTCGTAAGGTGAAATATGCTATAGAGTTCAAATTTGGTATGCGAACCCTATTTGCTTTATTTTATAAAGACTTTATAAAATGCAAGTGTATTTTAAAAAGAACAATTTACAGATTTTAATTATCGTGTGTCATCTGTTATATAAATCTAAAAAAACTGGAAATGTTTGGCAATATCCGGTAACAATTACTTAGCTGAAAATAGTTAATGGTTAATTTACTCTTTCCATATCGTTGCTAACGTTGATATCACTATCACTTACGTGTCTGACCGTTATAATTACATGTTTTAATTAAACAGTTTTCTTATAAAACACATTGCTTGATACTGTTTAGTACTTCTTTGTAATTCTTATAATATATACCGCACTAAAATCTAGTTTTGGCTCATGATCAATTTCATTTTTAGGGAATAGATGTCATCAATTTTACAAAAATCTAGGCTGTATGCTTATTCTCGTAAATGCTTTACTCCTAGAGCAGAAAATAAATACAAACACATCTTATGGTTACGTCTATAAATTATAAAAGAACGTCACTTGCGTAGGATAAAAATATGGACATTTTCCTTGAAAGAATACAGCTGATATGGCCCCTACAGATGTACACATCCAAATTACTTATATCCATAGACACAACGGAAGAAAAGTTCCGGTTATTTCAATATTCTGAATTGCTCAATACTATATTACAAACTCACTCTAATCACGGTACCTCGGAAAACCAGTGAACAAGGAATACGATGCGAGGCTCATATAGAGGACCAGGACCAGGAACTACAGTGGGTCCTTTTTTATGATATAAAAAATTTTTTTTTTTTTTATATCATAGTTTCTGCTCTCACATCTCTCATAGTTTTTTCTTGACATCTAAAGTACGTAGTTATCCTAGTTTCTTGAACTTTTATCACAGCACAAATTCACTGGACCAGTGCATATATTATATATTGATTAAAAATAAATAATAATGTCATAACTTTATAAAATAATAACTTAGTTAATATTAAAGAAGAAATGTAAGTTTTTGATCTTTTCACTACTTTTATACCTTGCACTAGGGTGATTACTATGCAAAATAAATCCCACTGTACGTCTCCGTAAAATTTACGGTGTGTTTTTTTTACATTTGGGTTTTGAGCTGTTTTTAATCTCACATATAGCCTACTACCTAAAGCGTGCATGCAGAAATCGGCTTAATATTTTCTAAGGTATTCAATAGTCTTATGAATTTTGAATCTGAAATAGTTCATAGTATCATAGAATATTTCTTTACGGAAACAATTAAATTAGCTATGTTTCATAGATATCTTCCCTGTAATCGGTAGTAGCATAAATTTAACATAAAGTTGAAAGAGATTTGTAATGAAAAGGCTAATACTAAAATAGACCAACTTAAATTATAGTGTACTTCCTATCACTATGTCTTAAGCATCCGACAGAGTTGAGTTAGTTTTGCATCCCTAGGTTTTAAGACAGACGAGTTTTATCACATAATAAGTCACAATACCAATACAATATATTTAATATGATTTGTAAATAAACAACAGCATATAAAAAAGTAATAGCGTCCTGAATTAAAAGGGAAAACATAATTGTAATGTTTGTTGATTTTTTTCATTACTTTTAGAATTCTTCCAATGGTGATGATTGAGCTGACACAAAATAAATGCCACTTAACATTCTCTCCGTAACATGCTGGGTGGTAAATGGTCGGTTATGTTCTTGCGCTTTGGGCTGTGTTTAATTCTTCATGTATCCTAAAAGCGGTGCATGCAGATTCAGCTTAATATTTTCCAAGAGTATTTAACGACCGCAATGCATTTTGAATCTGAGTTTCATACAGGGCTGGATAGAATCTAAAAATTGTGTTTACGTAAACAACAATTTTCTTAAGCTATGGTCTCATAGATGCGTCGGTTCCGCCTTTATTGCCGGTAGTAGCATAATATACTAACATAAAGCCTGAAAGTAAGTGTCATCCTTAATGACTGACTAATTACTAAAATAAACAGCACAGGCTAATTGTGTCTTTAAGATATATGATAATTAAAATTTATTTTGTAAATAGTTTTAGCAAAAAAAAAATATAGTTTCATTTATTTTGTTTGGGTACACCTGCCCATCAGTACAATAAGCACCGAAAACAAAATCAGGCAAAATAATGTGTATGACCAGTTTAATAGATGCGTACTGGACATTTTCAAATTCTTAAGGTTTTCGCTTAAGACTTGAAATTAATTACTATTTGTCCATCTTTCATGACAAGAATTTTGCAATATAGCAAATTTAATGGCAATATAGGTCGAAGATGATGGATTATTAGTATATTAATACAGAAGGTTTACTTGCATAATTATCAAGTAGGCACAATCTGCAGAAATAATTACCAGAATGAGGTGTAGTTATAAACCTTCTACCGTAGCTGAGTAATTCTATTCCGGTGACTGAGGACAAGGTCTGCCTGCGGGATTCTGGATCCAACACTTCACTTTGCCATCACTAAACCCTGGATGTACTGCGGTTGAGACTTGGCCCATCTTAACCAGGGGGCCCCCGTTTAGCTCAGTCAGCGGTGGAGGTGTTGGGCAAGGGTCTTTCAATTGTGATAACCTACTGAACTCTCCAAGGCCGATATACTTGGTCAGTTTTGTGGCTAAAGAGGGCAAGGGACGGGTTGCAAATATATATATATATATATAATATATATATATATATATAATATATATAGGTACTCTGCTACCAACCTCGTGTCGTCGCCTACCGGAAGAGGGCACCTCCCAGAGGAATAATAACCGTGGAATCCACCACTCTAAAGGGAACTTGTGCTCGACCTTTATTATACTGTTTGGATACTTTATCCTTAGCACGGATCAGATTATTTAGAGCTTTACTCCTTCTCTGTTCCATGTTTATGGGTTCAAAATTAAATTTTAGAAGATGGTCAAGATACCATTTATTTTCTTAAGGGTGTGCAGATTGTGTGTGATTTGGGTTTGTGGAGGAATAAACTAAACAAAGCAAACTGGTACCAAAATATGTTTACTTTTTTAATTATTAGACTGGAGGAGTCTGAAAAACAATAACAGTAATAAAACAATTATTTCAAACAAATTAAGCTGACCTAGCTTTGAGTAAAATATAGGAAACCAACACCTACTGGAAAGGAAAAATTCAGATACCTTAATATATTATAAATTATTTTTACTCGTATATTGACGTTTAAAAAAGTTTAAGTAGTTTAAATTTTTATAATATTTACTCTGTAATACCTTCTTGTATATCTCTTTTAAATAAATAAAAAGTTATTTTATTCAAATTGCATTGTTAGACATAATTATTGTAACAACTGTTTAAGTACCTGAAACAAATGCTCGTATCCAACATTAAACATAATTCCAAGCGAAGTGATATTTAGAACACAAAGGTTAAGATTCTACCGAAAGTAAAATATTGGCTATAACAAAAATAACAAATTCACCAACTATCTTACCTCTATTCGTAACTCAAGGTTAGTTACAAATCATCGTCACAAGCTGCAATTTACATTAAAACAAAAGGCATCAGTCATTATTATGTGTTTAACACTAACTAAATATAACCAATATCTAAACGTATATAAGGCTAAGTCGTAAAATAATTTAAAGTAATCATTCCCTTAAAAAAAATTTAAGTGAAAACGAAAACAAGTTAATTAAAGTTGACTTACAAAGATAACTTACGTAGTACCTTTAAAAACATTGACCGGGAATTATAAGATATTCGTGCTTAACTGTAGTAGTAAAATCTTAACCTCTTCAAATCTGCAATGTAGAGCAACATAATTAGACTTTGTTATCAACGGAGATGGATACAAAAACAGGATCGGAAGAAAAACTCTGCTTATCGCCCAAATTACGGTGCTTAAACGGCAAACTGACTAAATTTGGTCGTCGAAAAATATTACTGTAGTATCCAAAAATAAGAAAAATCTAATTTCGGATATTAAACAAAATGAAAGTAAAATAATTATATGGGACAATTTTCGAGCCTTATAAAAACTATATGTATAAATTACAAGGAGGAAAATTGTACAAGTTTTAACATTTTAAAACTGGTCTTAAAACGAAAACCGAAAAATTCTTGTTTTGTAACTAGACAGACAGGACAGGACGGAAACTTTACGAATTCCGAAGATAATAAATTAGTATGTAAATAGACTTGAATCCTAATGAAAAAAACTATAAGAAAAGGGAATTGGGGTGGTGTTATAGACAATAAATATCACTGGACCAGAACTGAATGTAAATAAAACGTTAACACTAAAAAAAAATAAAGAAAAAATACTGGCAATAAACCCCTTTAAAATAAGTGAAATTAAATAGAGTTTACAGATGCCTAAAAAAATACAAATGTGTACTTCAGGGCTTCTAGTACAAAGAGAAAATTAATAGAACTTGATTAAATAGATCGTAACCTCTGACTTAAGGCGATAAATTGCTTAAATAGGAGAACTTTACTGTTTGTTAGTCGTTATTATTTAGAGCAAATACGCTACAGTTAGTTTAAGAATGTACATTTATAAAAAAGGGGCAAAATATACTATATTTATTATTAATTGGTGATGATTAGAAAGTTCATTAAGGTTTGAACTATGAAATTTTAAGATTAAAGGTTAAATCCAGTGAGGAAAATATACAAATTAAAATTCGTTTAATGGTGATTGAGGGCATTAAAGGTTTGTTTATACTTTATAGGTTATTTTAAAAGACTTAGTAACCTAAGTTTAGTTATCCTGAATTCTGCGGGTGAAAGGTCCGCTGCCCTGGGAGGTGAATTTACGCCATTGGCTTTTGAAAATAATATCCCACTGGTTGTATGTTATTGCGAAAACGAAAAAAAATGGAAACGGAATGGGGGGGGGCGTGAAATTAAAAATTAATGCTTGTTAGGAATTGGTGTTGAGTAATCCTCGAGGGCGGACGGCTCTGGGCTAACCAATATTTGCCAACCTAGGTGTCGTCGGCTGACCGGAAGAGGGCACCTTCCAGAGGGAATACATAAGCCGGGTGGATTCCGCCACTAGATATTTTCTTCCTATCCAAAACCTAACCAGTCTTTTATAACTAAAGTGATTAACTAATAATTTGGATATGGTTCCGAAAGGTTCCCTTAACAATTATATCAAAGTCCCAGGCCACGTAGAGCCTTACTTTCTACCCGTCTAACTCTATACCCCGATCGGCTGCGCAACGACTGCCCGCACAACCTTCCGGTCTCAGGCATTGCCAATCCTAGGAAGGGAATCCATTCCTACCAGAACCTGTCCAGAAGAAGTCACGGAGATGGTAGGAAGGGCTCTCAATAGATTAAGGCTTAAAGTAAGAGCTAGAGGGAGGAACTGGCGGCCCAGCCTGGTTTTATCGCGTTTGCGGCTACTGAAAGGAAGTAACGCCGCCGCCAAAAATTTCAAATCTATAGCGGGGGCACTCACCGGCATTCTCCCCTCCTTCTCCGAGGGAGTTCGAAGGCCCTTAGGCCATTAAGAGGTTGGGTTGATAGGAAAGTGGGTTCCAAGAGGTTGAGATAGGAGGAGAGAAGAAGAAGGAAGAAGGGGGAATGCGTCGCTGTATGTGAGAAAGAATGTCGTAATGGCAGTTGAAGAGGCTTCGGTCGCTCGACACTCCGCTAATTGCGCTCCGCTGCAGACCCCCGCTCGCTATCGCTATGAGATTTGTTATTAGATTTGTGGTCGCAGCCGTTCTCTACATGTTCAACAGAGTGACTACCAGCGCCACGCGCCCGCCCCCCAAAGCGGCCTCGCATACTCCCTTCTCCCAACCCGCAACACGCAGCCTCATTTCCTCCCCCCCCTATGTCCTCCTCCCAGCACTCGCAGTCAGAATCTAAGTCACCCCACACTCCTTCCCCCCCCCATGTGTACGTCCCCCCAAGAATTCGCCCCCCACGGCTCAAACCCATTAACCTCCGCTCCACCAATCCAAAACCTACGCCCCAACCGGCTCCCCTACCCCAACCCCCTACATACCCCCATATTACCTCCCCGTTCTACGCCTACCCCCCTATAGTGTGGGTTATTGTGTTCTATTATGTGATTAATTTATGTGGAATCGATTTATAAGTTCGTTTTGATCGGTATTTTTATTCATAAGAGGAGTGTGGGTATTTAAGGTTGTTAGAAAGTGTAATTAAAGTTAAGAGGACCAAACATAATAATATCCTATCTTTATAATAAATTATCAGATCCTTAGAAGGTAGAAATAAGGGGTTTTCTTGGGTTTAAGATGATTAATTGTTTAATTTTTGTGTTAAAAAAGTCGTAGGGTAAGAGGATATGTTAATGGTTAAATATTTAAAGAGAGGGAATGTTAATTTTAAACTGGAAGGATGAGGCAAGTGAATCAGTTTATAGTCTTGATTTGAGCCAAATATCTTTAAAACTAGAACGCAGGAGCTTACAAACGCTTAGGTCGTGCTTGGACTAGTCCTGTCCCTCGGGGTGGAATGTCGGGCTGTGTGTAATAGGTCCTGGGTGTAAAAGGTCTCAATTTCCAAAGGTTTTAGACCCACATAGGCTTGCAACGTGGCTGAGATGTGTTTGGGTGCATTACCTCAGGTTTACATAGTCGATACGATCACTGTTATCACCCACTTGCTAAAGGGGAAACTTGTGCTCGACCTTTATTATACTGTTTGGATACTTTGATCGCTATAGCACGGAATCAGGATTATTTAGAGCTTTACTCCGTTTCTCTGTTCCATGTTTATTGGTTCAAAAATTTAAATTTTTAGAAGATGGGAATCAACGGATTCCATTTATTTTCTTAAGGTGTGCAGAATTGTGTTGTGGGGAAGTTATGGGTTTGTGGAGGCAATAAAGCTAAACAAAGCAAAACTGGGGCGTACCAAAATATGATTTACGTTTTTTAATTATGTTAGGACTAGGAGGGAGTCTGGTGAAAACAATAACAGTAATTAAAACAACTTATTTCAAAGCAAAATTGGGCTGATACCTAGCTTTGAGTAAAAATATAGGGAAACCCAAACACCTACTGGAAAGGAAGAGAAAGTTCCAGGATACCTTAATTATATTATAAAATTATTTTTACTCGTATATTGGAATGTTATTAAAAAAAGTTTAAGATAGAGTTTACAATTTTTATAATATTATTACTCGTGATAATACGCTGTCTATTGTACTATCTCATTTTAAAATAAAATAAAAAAGTTATTTTATTTCAAATATGGGCCATTGTATAGAACATAAGAGTTATTGTAACAGACTGATTCTAAAGTACCTGAGAAACAATATGCTCGTATCCAACATTAAAAACATAATTCCAAGCGAATGTTGATATTTAGAACACAAAGGGTTAGAGATATCTACCCGAAAGTAAAATATTGGCTATAAACAAAAATAACAAATTCACCAACTATCTTACGCGTCTTATTCGTAAACTCAAGGGTTAGTTATCCACAATTCCAGTCGTGGCACACGAATAGTGCAAAGCTGCAATCTTACATTTAAACACAAAAGGCATTTCAGTCATATATGTATGTGTTTAAACACTAACTAATAGTAACCAACTATCTGAAAACTGTGAATATAAGAGCGTAAAAGGTCCCGTAAAGATAATTTAAAGTAATCATTCCCTTAAAAAAAAAATTTAAGTGGAAGAACGAAGAACATAGTTAATTATAAGTTGGCTTACAAAGATTAACATTACGTAGATATACCTTAGAAGACATTTGGACACAGGGGGAATTATAAGATTATATCGTGACGCATTATAACTGTAGTAGTAAAATCTTAACCTCTTCAAAATTCTGTGCAATGTTAAGAGGCAAACATAATTAGACTTATTGTATATCAAACGGAGTGATACAAAAAACAGGGAATCTGAAAGAAACTCCTGCTTACGCAATTACGTGCTTGTCCACGGGAAACTGAACTTAAAACTTGGTTTGGCCCCGATAAAATATGATACTGTTTAGGTTCCAAAAATAGAGGAAAATCATAATTCTGGGATAAAATAGAATGAAGTTAAAGACATATATTATGACAATTTCGTAGCTTATAAAACTGACAATTATGTAATAGATTTACAAGGAAAGCATTGACGAAGTTTTAAATTTAAAAAACTGTTCTATAAAACGAAACGAGAAATATTCTTGTTTGTAACAGACAGTACCAAGGACAGGACGGAAATTACGACAATGTCCGAGATAATAATTTGTAAATGACTTAAATCCTAGATGAAAGAATCTTAAGAAAAAGGAAAGTTGGGGGGTCGTAAGAAATAAAAAAAGAAAAAACATGTTTATAGAAATGGACAGTTATGTAAATAAAAGTTATACAAAGAAAAAATTTACTGCAGTAATACGCCCTGTTAATAAGGGTGAAAGTAAATTGAGAGAGTTACAGGGCGTTGTTCTGAATACAAAAGTGTACTTCAGGACTTCGTGAGTACAAAAGAAAATTATAGAACTTTGATTTAAACAAATCGTAACTCTGCTTAGTGTAAAGCGGTTAAAGCGGTGGGTTAGACGGTTTACTGTCGGGGTTGGGGGGTGGGGAGGTTATTTAAAAAACTGACTAAAGTTATGGGTAAGGATCGATACTTTATAAAAAAGGGGCAAATATACTATATGGTATTATTATGGTGGTGGGGTGTTAATATTAACATGATGATAAGGTTGACAAACATATTGAAAGGTTTTAAGATTAAAGGTTTGAAAAAACAACAGATGGAAATATAAAATAAAATGTTTAATGTGATATAGGGAAGGCATTATAAAGTGTTTATTACTTCTAAGGGTTATATTTAAAAGACTAGAAACTAATTTAGTTATTCTGATTCTGCGGGTTGAAGGTCGCTTGCCCTGGGGTG
Source organism: Homalodisca vitripennis (assembly GCF_021130785.1). Lineage (NCBI taxonomy): Eukaryota > Metazoa > Arthropoda > Insecta > Hemiptera > Cicadellidae > Homalodisca > Homalodisca vitripennis. The sequence goes on along the minus strand of NW_025781829.1, from coordinate 8,504 downwards.
ATTTACGCCATTGGCTCTGAAAAAAATATACCAACTGGTATGTTAGTTCGAAAACGAAAATCGGACTGATGATATGGAGGCATCGAGAGTATAGCGTTGAAAGCTTACACAATTATATCTCGACTTGTTTAGGACAGTACTGGTGTTGTAGGAATCCTGATAGGTGCGGATCGGCTAATAATAGGGCCTCATTCTACAATATTTTGCCAACCTTAGGCTGTCGTCCTGCGCTTGCTCAACTCGGGAAGAGGGCGACTTCCAGAGGAATACATAACCCATGTGAAGGATCTAGATGCTCGCCACTAGATTCCTCTCGGGCTGGATCCGCTAGCGCTAAGACGCAGTTAGAGCTAGAGCTGTCTGCTCGAGATGCTCAGAGTGAGAACAACCTAGACCTAGTCTATGGCTTCGAAATAACTAAAGATGAAACTAATATCGAATTGTGGATACTAAAGACTCTTCCTCTTACGGGCTGATTATGGTGACACTCCTTTGGTTCCGACTAAGCGTCTCCACCTAAACAATTCGATTCATGGTAGCATGAGTCCGAGGCCGAGACTCGTGCTGGATGAGTGCCGCTAATATGTGCCCTGGACCTACAGCGATACTCGCACCCACCCCCCCCCCCCCCCCCACCCCACCCTCTATACCCTTACTCAGCGCTTACGACTGACTACACAGCCACAGATACCCTCCAACCTCTCCGTGATTTGAGACGCGATAGCTACTATCCTTCAGTAGCCGCACACAGCGCGCACCCCAGTCTGGCCGAACCTCTAGATCTTAGCTTCATCTATAGACGCTCTACATTCCGGACTTCTTTGGACAAGATCTGGTAGGATGGTTCCCTTAGGATGGCAAGCTGAGACCGGAGGTTGTTGCGGGCATAAGTAAGAGCGTGGGGTCTTGCCCATCGTGTGGGTGTATGATGTATTGTACGTCAATTGCAAGCACATGCGAATGCGGGGGGTTAGATTGTTGACCGACCGCGGTAGTAAGTAAGTTACGTTGCTGGGACCTTGATAGATACTTGTTAGGGAAACCTTTCGGCCCAAAACCCCATATACTTACCACGAGAAAACTAACACCTTCCTACATTGAAGCCACTTAAAGCGTAAGGACTTACCATGTCTAACCCCGTCAAACTCTACCCGACTCGCTGCGACCCAACGACTGCTACCTGCGAACACCCCCACCCCCTCCCCCCCCCCCCCCCCCCGGGTGGCTCAGCTCTGCCAACCTAGGAGGAACCATCCTAGCCAGAACCTTGTCCCTCCCCCCCCGCCCGCCCCAGAAGAAGGTCCTGGATGGTAGGAGGGCTTTCCTATAGGGATTTAAGGCTAAGAGCTAGAGGTCGCGCGCAGGCTGGTTATCGTCGCGGTGTTAGCAGGCTACTGAAGGATTACACGCGCCGCCAAATTTTCAGAATCTATAGCGGCCACTCACCCGCATTTCGATCGCCCTCCTTCTCGCGAGGAGTTCGAAGGCTTAGCCATTTAAGAGTAGGTAAGAAAAGGGTAAAGAGGAATGTTGAACTGGAATGTGGGAATATCAGTTATAGTTATTTGAGGCCAAATATCTTGAAAACTAGACACGCAGAGCTTACAAACGCTTAGTGTGTTGGACTAGGTCCTGTCCTGGGTGAAGTGTGTGTAGTTCCTGGTTGTAAGAGAGTTCTCAATTTCCAAAGGTTTAGACCACACTAGGCCTTTGCAACTTGGCTGAGATGTGTATTTGGGTGGTGGCCATTACCTCAGTTTTACATAGTCGGATACATCACTGTTACTCACCCACTTAAAAAGGGGAACTTTTGGTTTGCTTCGGACCTTTATTATTTACTGTTTGGATACCCTTGTAATCCTTAGTAGCACGGGATCATGACTTATATTAGTAGGCTTTGACTCCTTTCTTCTGATTCCATTGTTTATTGGTTCAAAATTAAAATTTTAGTGAAGGATGGTTCAAGATTCCATTTATTTTGCTTAATTAGGTGTGCAGATTGTGTGTGATTTGGGTTTGATACGCGTAGGTGGATAGGTTTTTGTGGAGGAATAAGCTAATACAAAGCAAATTGGTTACCAAACATATGCTTTTACTGTTTTTGTGAATGTATATAGACCAGTTGGATGGGAGTAGCTGAAAAGCAAGTTAACAGTAAATGGAAACAACAATTATTTCAAAACAAGAATTGGGCTGAACTCTAGCTTTGAGTTTAAAAATATCAGGGGAAACCGAACACCCATACCTGGAAAGGAGAAAATAAATTCAGATACCTTAATATATTATAAATTATTTTGTACTCGTATATTGATGGTTTAAAAAAGTTTTAAGTAGTATTTTAAAAATTTTTATGAGATATTACTACTCTGTAAATACCTTCTCTGTTATATCTCTTTTAAATAAATATAAAAGTTATTTATACTTTTATTTCTAAATTGAGGCATTGTATATGGATCAATAATTATTGTAACAAGCTGTTTAAGTACCTGAAACATAATGCTCGTATCCAACATTAAAACAGTTAATTCCAAGACGAAAGTGATATATTAGGAACACAAATGGTTAAGGATTCTACCGGAAAGTAAAATATTGGGGGCTTATAACACAAATATAACAAATTCACCGAACTACTCTTACCCTCTATTCGTAAACTTCAAGGTTTACGTTACAAATGAATGCGTCACAAAGGCTGCAATTTACATTAAAAACTAAAAAGGCACCAGTCATTATTAGTCATGTTTAGGTGTTATTAATAACCAGCTAACTAATATAACCGAATGAGTCTAAACGTATCTAAGGTCTAAGGTCGTAAAATAATTCTAAATAGAATCATTTAACTTAAAAAAAATTTAAGTTTTAATAGAAGGACGAAGAACGAAGTGGTGCAATTAAAGATATTGGCTTTACAAAAGATGGGACTATTACGGTACTACCTTTAAAACATTGGACCGGGAATTGATAAATAATATTCGTGGTGCTTATACTAGTAGTGGAGTTAAGTAAGTCTATATAAACATCGTTCAGATCCTGCAATGTAGAGCAACATAAATTAGACTGTTGTTGGAATCACAGCGGAGGTGTGAGTACAAAACACAGGTATCTGAAGAACTCTGCTTACGCAGATTACGTGCTTGCACCGGGCAAACTGTACTAAATTTACGTTTTTTAAATTGATTAGAACTGGAGGAGGACTCTGTAAAAAAATTCAATAAAACAGTAATAACAAACAATTATTATTCAAAAACAAATTGGGCTCTGACCTAGCCTTTGAGTAAAACTATCAGGAAACCAACACCTGACTGGACAAGGAATAAATTACAGGATACCTTAATATATTAATATTGTGTAGTAGCAAAAATATTAAGCATGTAGTTCCAAAAATAATGGAAAACTCTAATTCGGGAGTTTAAAAAAATGGAAGTACTAAAAATAATTATGACAATTATCGAGGCTTAGTAAAACTATATTGTATAAGTTAACAAGGAAAATGTGACAAGTGTTAAATGTGTTAAAACTGGTCTTATAAAACGAAAACGAAAAAATTACTTGTTTGTAACAGACTAGTACAGTACAGACGGAAACTTATAACGGAATGTCCGAGATAATAATTTGTAAATGACTTAATCCTAATGAAAGAACTTAAGAAAAGTGCTATTGGGGGTAGTAAGAAATAAATGGACAGTTAATGGTAAATAAAAAGGTTAACCAAGAGAAAAATACTGTCATAACCCCTTGTAATAAGTGAAATAAATAGAGTATAGCAGTGCTAAATACGAAAGTTGTACTTCAGGCTTCAAGTAACAAAGAGAAAAATTATAGGGGAAACTTGATTAAATAAATCGTAACTCTTGGCTTAAGTTAAAGCTTAAAGGACGACTTATCCTGTTTGTAGATTATTAAAAAATACTAAGTTATTATAAGATGTACTTTAATAAAAAAAGGGCAACAATATACTAATGAATGTAATTATTTATTGTATATTAAATTATTAAGGTTGAACTATGAAATTTTAAGATTAACAGGATTAAACAGATGAAAATATAAAATAAATGTTTAATGTGTGATTGTAGGGCATTAAAGGTTTATACTATTATAAGGTTATTTTCAAAAGACTGCAGAACTAATATTAGTATATCTGATATCTGCGGGTGCAAGGTCGCTGCCCTTGGGTTATTTATACGCCATTGCTTGAAAGAAATAACCACTGGGTATGGTTATTCGACAAACGAAAAAAATGGACGGAATGCGTGAAAATTAAAAATTAAATGCTTGTTAGGGAATGGTGTATGAGAATCGCGAGGCGGACGGCTCGGGCTACGCCGAATATTGGTGCAGGAGCTAGGAGTACGGAGCCGCGGAACCGGAGAGGGCACTAGGTTGCACCTTCCAGAGGACATAAGTAAGCCGTGGAATCCCGCCACTAGATTTCTCCTATCCAAAGACCTAACCAGCTTTATATAACTAAAGATAAACTAATAATTTGGATTATGGTTCCGAAAGGTATCCCCTAACAATTATATCAATGTCCCAGGGCCATCGTACACTCGACTTCTAACCCGTCCAACCTCTACCCGATCGCTGCTGCAACGACTGCCCGTCACATAACCTCCGGTCTCATGTGCTTGCCCAACCTACGAGGAGAACCATCCTACCAGAACCTGTCCAGGAAGAAGGTCCGGATGGTAGGGAGGCTTTCTATAGATCAAGCTAATGAGCTAGAGGTCGGCGCAGCTGGGGTTATAGTCGTTTGCGGCTAACTGAAGGATAACGCGCGCCAAATTCAAATATCTATAGCGGCACTCGCCGCATTCTACCCCTCCTTCTCCGAGGAGTTCGAAGGCTCAGGCCATTAAGAGTGGTAGAAAGGGTAAGAGGAATGTTAAACTGGAAAGTGAAATCAGTTATAGTTAAATTGATGGGGCCAAAATTAATCGTTAAACTAGAAACGCCAGAGTTTACAGAACGGTTTAGTGTGTTGGGACTGAGTCCTGTCCTGGGGTAATGTGTGTGGTAGTCCAGTGTAAATGGTCTCAATTTTTCCAAAGGTTTAGACCACATAAGCTGCAACTCTTGCTGAGATGTGTTTGGGTGCATTACGTCAGTTTTAAATATTCGATACATTACTTTTTTGGGTATCACGGCCGACTCTAAAGGGGAACTTGTGCTCGGACCTTTATTATACTGTTTTGGATAACTTTATCCTTAGCAAGTGATCACATGTATTTAGAGCTTTACTCCTTCTCTGGTTCCATGTTTCTTAGGTGTCAAAAATAAATTCCTTAGAATAGCAGATAGGCGTTCAACCATGTCCCATTTATTTTTCTAAAGTGAGTGCAAATTGTGTGTGATTTGGGTTTGGTGGGAGGGAATAAGCTAAACAAAGCAAAATGGTACCCAAATTATGTTTACTTTTTTTAATTATTAGGACTGGAGGTGTCTGATGATAACAATAACAGTAATAAAACAATTATTTCAAACGAAATTGGGCTAGACCTGAGGTTATTTGGGACGTAAAACATAATAGGAAAACACACACCTACTGGCGAAAGGGAATAAAAATTCAGGTAGTTACGTATTTACTATATGGATAAATTTATTTTTTACCTCGTATATTGAATGTTACCAGAAAGTTTTAAGTAGGGTTTAAAATCTTTATAATATATAATCAGTAATACCATTTCTTGTATATCTCTTATTGAATAAATAAATAGTCTATTATATTCAAATTGCATTGTTAGACCTTATAATTATTGTAACGGAACTGTTTTAAGTTACCGTAGAAGAAAGGACAAATGCTGCGTATCCAACATTAAATATAATTCCAAGCGAAGTGATATTTAGAACACCAGAAGGTTAAGGGATTCTACCGTAAAGTAAAATATATTGGCGTATAACCAAAAGAAAACAAATTCACCCAAACTAATCTTACCCCTCTTATTCGTAACTCAAGGTTTAGTTACAAATGAAACGTCACAAGCCTGCAATTTACATTAAAAACAAAAGGCACCAGTCCCATTAATTAATGTTGTTTGTAAACACTAACTAATATAAACCAATTATCCTAAAGCGTATCTAAGGCTGGAAGTCGTAAACATAATTTAAATAAATCATTACACTTGTAAAAAAAATTTAAGTTAAAAACGAAAACACAGGACAAATTTAAATGGTGTGGTCTTACAAAGAGTAAACTTACGTCGAAGTAACCGGATTAAAACATTGACCGGAGGAAATTATAAAATAGTTACCGCGTTGCTTAAACGTGTAGTAGTAGTAAAATCTATAATAACAACATCTGTCAGATCTGCAATGTAGGAGCAACATTAATTAGACTTTGTTATCAAGGCGGAGTTGTTACAAAAACAGGATCTTGAAGAAGCTCGTGCTTACGCAATTAACGCCGAGTTGGCTGATCAACGACGGCAAACTGACTAAATGTTGTGGTCGAAAAAATATTATCTGTAGTTCCAAAAATAAGAAAAGATCTTAATTCGGATAAGAAAAATGAAGTAAAATAATTATGGCAATTGAAATAAAAATAATTATGACAAGTGCGAGATTATAAAACTATATGTATAATTTACAAGGGAAAAGTATGACTAAGTTTAAAGATGGTTGTTAAAACTTGTCGCTTTAAAAACGAAAGGAGAAATTCTTTGATTTAGAAACAGACAGACAGACGGAAATTAAAGAATATCCGAGATAATAATTTGTAAAATGACTTAATCCATGTATGAAAAGACAACTAAAAAAGAGGAAGTGCGGGTGGGGCTTGTAAGAACCGCAAAGACTGGAGCAGTTATGTAAATAAACAGTTTAACAAAGAAAAAATACTGCATAAGCCCCTATAAATTAGTGGAAAAAAATAAAGAGTGTACAGTGTCTAATACAAAGTGTACTTCAGGTTACTGAGTAGTGCAAAGAAAATTATTAGAACTTTGGTTGAAACAATATCGTAACCTCCTGCTTAGTTATTAAAGTCTGGTAAAGGAGGACTTTACTGTTTGTAGATTATAAAAATAAATACTTAGATATATTTAAAGATTGTACTTTTTAAAAAAAGGGCAAATATAACACTATTAATTATTATATATATATTAAATTATTTAGGTTGGAAACTATGAAATTTTAATGGATTGAAAGTTAAACGCGAGTGAACTATAAAAATAAGATGTTTAAATGTGGATTGAGGCATTTAAAGGTCTATACAGTTAAGCTTATTTTACATGCACTAGAACTAATTTGAGTTTTATCTGATTCTGTTGGGGAAGGGTCGCTGACTTACCTCGTGGGCGTCGGTCCGCTGCCTCTGGGGTGATTTACGCCCATTGCTTGAAAAAAATACCAGCTGGTATAGGCGGCACTACTCGCCGCAAACGGTTATTGAGTTTTAATTAATTTAAACATGAATTAGTTAGAGGCAATAGCTAATTTACACCAGCTAGTAACACTCAAATTGTTATTACTAATGTTTTCAATATTTTCTCTTTCTAAGAATGCTTATCGATATTGCTTTAAAACCATAAGTGGAGGAAATAGTTCTCACAAACAGCTGTACCTTCTGTTATAAAGTTTACGTTAAAAGAATGTCCAAAGTTTTAATATTGATTGTTCTATTGATGGAATATTATTGGCTCACGCGCTATTGCTTCCCTGGACTCTTTTGTTTACATGAGGAGGATTTAATAAGCAGCCCCAAATAGATTTCCCCTATTAATCTAACGATCCGCGGCTGTATAAGATGGACCTCTCATTATATTTTACCGGGGATGAAATTTTATTTTTTATTTGTATAAAAATTAATAAATAATCATAAACCCGGTCAGTTGCCGAATGAGGCCATTAGATCCTGGTGGCACAAGGCTATTTTTAATAATAGAAACCGTATTTAAATGTAAACGAACCCTTTACGTGAACACGATCATTTTCTTTTGTCTTCATGTTACAAATTTCAGTACGAAAATGGAAAGTTCCAACTACATGACACAGACATACTACCAACACAGTTGCCTACCTTATTTTTCTGACAATAATACCTGGCAACTAAGTTGTGAACAGGTATAATGGGTGTGAGAAAATTTCCTCATCTTTAATTTATGCTCAAAAAATAAAAAATATGAAAATGTAGGTACGTATATTTATTATATTGCTAATGTCTAATGGTATATAGTTTGCCTTTTTTAATTTGTGACAAGTATTTATTTTATATTTTATAAATTTCACATTAATTTTAGTTGTGAAAAGGAGAATGCTGGACAAAGAGCGCTATATTACAATTGGATATTGTGCGTTTAATAGAGACAGATGCAGAGAAAGAGTCAACAGAGTGAATAGACGGGCCATAAGTAGAGAGTCTGACGAGGCGTTTTTTTTAGTTATTTACCATATAGTTAGAGAAGATGCCTATACTCTCCCTAAGAACACTTAATGTTTAGTTTCCCCTAAATATACAGTTGCTGACAACTTGTTCTCGGACTTTTCATATCGTTTTTGAAAATAAAATTCCC
>NW_025781828.1:0-39543 GCF_021130785.1 Homalodisca vitripennis | reverse complement strand
TTTATTGGTCACTCCCTTAATATATTTCAATGAAATTAAGCTAAAATATTATATGTATCTGAACTCTCCACAATCTACATCAAATAGCTAATAAAGTGATATAGTCGCTGTAAGTATAACATATACATTTATGTGTGTGTGTGTGTGTGTGTGTGTGTGTGTGTGTGTGTGTGTGTGTGTTTTCTTATTATATTAATAGCATAATTTATTTATATGGTGCTGTTCACAAATTGCAGGTCATAATTAAATACGAGATGTAGGAATACTCATTATATACATATATCCTACATATTTCTCCCACATCTCGTATTTAAATATGAAATAAAATTGTTAAAATATCACCATCTTAAGAACAAACAATAAAAATCAACCAGAGCCTCAAGAAACTATATGATGTCTCTTACAGTGATATTATTACATTCGTGGGTTTTGGTGTTCCCCTGTTGTCACAATCTACTGAAATAACATTTCTTGCGGGCAATAACATCACAGAGTATATTACAAGTATAATCTCTGAACTGTTTCTGACAGATGAGTCACGTTATGACTCATTCTTAACTGACGGGACATACTGACGTATCCATGTACGTATTATGTCAATAATTGAGAATGAGATGTAAAGAACGAGTGTAGACTATTTATCGAATGGAATTTGTAAATATTATTAATTCTCGAATCTATATATTATCATCACTATTAAGACCTCAATTCTTACTCCTTCTATAACAAATTTGGCATTGACGTTATATAAGTCAATGGTAAAAGGAATCGAGCGCCAGGATGGAAACGCTTTACTATAAATATTAATATGTCCATGTTTTGTAATTAAATTTATTTTTAATCAAAATTTGTATGAGCTTTTTTATGGAATAAATGTTAAAGTAAGATTATTTTTTCTTTAACTTTTGGGTAAGAGAATTAAGCTCCTGTGGTTTTCATAATATATGACCAGACTTCATATATTATAATAAGGTCAATGTCAACCGCTTCTCAGTGTTGGTAAAGCAGAGCTCTCAAACTAAGGGACCATTTAAAGGCAATAAGCTACCAAATTCCATAAAGAGGTTAGAACTCTCTAAGAGCGGTGTCTGCTACAGTTGGAAGGTCTTAGAGACCGATAACTCTAAAATGCTGAGAGCTGCAGAGGTATGAGCTGCAAGAGATCGAAATCTGCCAAAGGACAAGACCTGTCACAGGCCGTAAGGCTCCGACACGCCGAAAGCTACCAGACATTGGGACGTAATGCAGTAAAAGCTTGTAATGCAGTTCATGAAGATTACAAGACCAAAAGATTAGGTATCCTGCCTGAGTTGAAGAACAGGCGTAATAACATTCATTATTTATGCTTTAGGGTGTAAAGAGTTTATCGTTGAAGCTAGTTTATGAACAGGTAATGACATCATTCTTTATTTATGATGTTGAATATGAAGTTCATTTTATACCACTACCAACCTGGATATCATTGTTTGTATTAGAATACACACTTTAATTATAAAAGATTTAGGTTGTTTCCAGCAGATCGTTGATTTTTGTAATACAGTTCATGTCGGCTACACCAGGTTAGCTATCTTTTTTTGAGTTGGGTAAGCATACACATACAATTTCTCCTCTTCAACACATTTATATAACATTTCACTCAGACTTCCTATATGTGGTAATTTTATATTCATACGTATAAAAAATTTAATAGTTATTTGTTAATATACAGCAACACGAACTCATGTGTGTGTCTAGTGAAGATGTTAAAGTGGTGTATGTTCATATTTCCTTTTATTAAATAAGTCTACTATGAATATTTTTTGATAGTTAAAGTAAGGAGCGTAGTTTTTTATTGATTTTAATATTTATTTACTTACCCTTACAAAATATCTTAAGTATATTACTTATTTTGTTGTTATATTAATAATTATTCTATATTCATCATACTGTACCCGTATAATCTATCCTTTAAGTATGTTGATTTCATCCATAATCTTATAATTTGCATGAGATTAGATATTTTTAAGTTATTTTAATCTGCATATCGGTAAAGACATCTTGGCTATGTACTACATATTCATAGGAGAGGATTTATTTTCTAATGATTTAAAAACAGTATGTCTGCTATCTTAACTGATTTTGGCTTAGTAGGCACTATGATGCTGTAGATTTGATTTTATATTTAGCCCCTCAGAAAAATATTAAACTTCAAATGTTTAGTCGTAGGTACTGTTTAATTTTATTTATATAACTAATACACATCCAAACTCTTTAATCTTTTCGATATTTTATTGGATATTTAGGAGCGTAACTTGTCATATTTCATGGTTTACATTCTCAAAAATTACACAAATCACATGTTTGGACTCATATTTGTAATAAATGATATATCTCCCATAACTCTACTAACACAAAAGCGTAAAAAATTTTAAGTTTTATATTATACTTCAAAGTGAGTTATGTACAGCCAGTTCTTAAACTAGATATAAGTGGACAACTATACTCTTGAAATTTTATATTATTGTTGACGATTTCAAACAACTGACAGTGACCTCTGATAAACCGATAGTAACTGTGGACAACGTTACTGGTGGAGAATGTTGATCATTGTTGACGACTGCAAGTAATTAATGGGAACACTGATGACTAATAGGGATTTCTTTAGATATTATGTTTAAATATTTGGTAGACATTGATCAACGATAACGGATATTGTGGACAACTGACAAGATTTACTGACAGTTGCTAGTATACAACTAATATCTGTTACTAACTGAACATAAAATTTTGAGAGTATAAGCACCGTTAGTAACTATGGGCAATAATTAGTAGTAGCTGAAGACAAATGTTACATAATATGGTTAGTTGTTAGTAACTGTCAGAGAATAAGGGTAATTGTTAGTGACCAAGAACAAAATAACGTGGCGACGGGTGACTCGAGTCGTGGGCGAAGTCGTTGGCAGTTTTATGTAAACAAACAATGTCTTTTGTGTAAAAAATGGGCCAGTTCTCTAGTGGGCGGAAAGAAACATGCTGCACTTATCATCTAGCCTACAGTCCGTCTCTTCATTTATCGAGATAATATTTCCTTATGTTCTAACCCTTATAATCTTTCATATAACATTTGTTTTTTAATGTGTTTTCATTTTCTCTTAATGAAGCTTGTAATTAATAATATATATAATTAAATTACACGGTTAGTAATTGTTTTATTCGCTATCCTTATGAAAGCAAAGTATTCACTCGTTAATTGTACTATCTTGCCATATCATATAGTAAGAGGAGATGACTTTCAATTAAATTTAAATTTTGCGTCTATAAAATGTATTTAACGCTAATTTTTAACAATATTGTCATTTATTTCGACTAAAATATATTCCTCCTAAAAACTAATTTTAACGCTTAAGTTTGTGTTTTAGCGTAGTAAAAATAAAGTTTTAAACTGTGTACAGCCTTACGTGGATCTTAATTTTTTTTAATAGTATAATTTAAAAATAATATCAAATAATATCAAAATTATATTGCAGTTAGTTTAAATTAAATACCAAGTTGCGTTACATTTGTAAGAAATGAAATGAATACTCCTACATCTATAGTTAACAAAACTCCAGCAGCAAAAGTACCTGAACAACATATTAATAAAGTTGAATATTGGTGACATTAATCAACCTAGCTGAATATATAATACATGGAATCCGTAAAGTTACTTAATATGTTATTAATTTTCAACTTAGTAAATTGAAATGAAACTCCATTGCGTTATCATGAGAACATGATGAGACGATAAAACAAATACAATTGCTGTTCTGTGATAGCTTATAAATTTGTTAAAGGAGAGGCTATTTAAAGTTGTTTCTTTATCCCGGTACGTAAAGCAGAAGCTAACAAAACTGAATGTGTATTTTTCTACTATATATTGATTACATAAATTACAACAAATTCTCTATATATTCGGTAGCATATCTTCAAGCAAACATAGGCTAGGAATTTGTCGGCAGAAGAAATCTTTATACAAATACCTAATTCCTTCTCAAAATATTAAATACCGACCTGGGATCTATATCACTTTGTATTAGCACATTAGCAAAAACAGTAATAACTAAATGTTGGGCTTCCATCACAATCAGAAACCAAGTACTAGCACAAACAGTGACTAATTATTATCCCAATAACATACACAGTACTTGTGTATTGGCTTAGGAGCACACCAGTAAATATGAATCGACCCGGTAGTATTATCAGCATCTGAGAACTCGCCCAGTATTAAGAACAGTGATTAAATATTGGGCCTGTAGCACACCATGCTGCACTGTATTCAGACAGTAAACGGTGTAAAATGCTAAATAGCAATGTTCTACGCAAGAAGTTTTGGATTTAGACGATTTCAAAAATACAAATACTGGTTGTCAAGCATTATGAAATTTTTTTAACTAAATAAAAGCTGCTTAGCTAATTTTGAGCTGGATTCTAATTACTTTAAAAATTGCAATTAGAAAACAAAAAATCTAAATTTGGGATTTGCAATATTGTGTAATTGAATAAAAGGAATTTTATTTTAGTTCTTTCATTGAAATAACTTGATATCCAAGTAGCTACGTAAAATATAGTATAGTTTTCTAACTAAAATCAATGACATTTGAAAAGTTCAGGCGAGGTAAGTATGTTTTTTTTTAGTTTTTCTTAGTGGAAAGGCATGTGTACGAGTATGTGAGTGTGTGTGTGGGTATTAGCGTGATAGTCCGTGATCTCCAATCCAAGTACATAAAATAACGAAATGCGAGCTACTGTTACTGAAGTGCAACCAACACCCAAACCAGTGAAGCATATCTTTCCTGATTCCAACAACGGCTAATTTTAAGTCCTATTTTCCAAAACGTGAAACGAGACAGGATAAATTAATTGAGGAATGAGGTTTTCCCTCAGGGTTCGTAACTGACCTCGGGGAGCATGAAACATCCATCCATCCAGATAAAGAGATCCAATGACACTCTTTTGGAGGTCCTAAACAAGAATGAGGTTGTGAATTAATAAAGATTTGTCTATATTAAAACTAATGAGCTCAGGTATGTCTAGGAATAGCTTATCTCGATTTTCAGATGATGATGCTCAATAAACCTTTTCCATAATATTCCTATTCTAACGCTGTCATAGAGTACAAAGGTTCAAAGTTCACGACTGACTTTGTAAAAATATTAAAAATACTTAATTTTAGAATGTGTGGTAATGATCCTGTTGAAGTAAACTACGTCTTGTTACGAAACACCAAATTGAGTGAAATGCATATATTTTGATCTTTTATCACTGCCTTCAATCCAAGAAACTTGGGATTGAAACAGCAAAAGAATAGGGAGTCCTAGTCGAAATAGGTTTCTCCCAATAAACATCATTTACATCAGGGGCTTTCCGTGATACTTCTTACATTTCCCATAACTGACTTTAGGCTTGCTATGAGGTTGCTGAAACACCCGGAACGGGGTCTATGACTCTCTGTTTCAGGGATAATGATATAATATAAAAGGATGGACTGTCATTATGAACTCATTACCATTACTATTTGTAGAAACATTATTAAAAAATGTTTTTAAAACGTACATCATTTAGTTACCCACCAATATTTTTTAGAACAGACAGAACAGTTAAACAAATTATAGTTGACCGTTATCAAAGGAATGTAGGTCAATGACTCGAGATAGCGAAGCCTATTCCCCCTCACAATTATAATTTTACTATCTACAGCAGGTCAGTCTTTTCCAGTCCAAGGAATTTTGTCCTTTCCGGTCTCCTCCTGTCGACGTCTATGTATGGACGTCCTGTCGCCCTAAGTTACTTCAGTCAGTTCGTGAGCGTCGATGTAGCCGTGTCGTACCCTGAGTCCGTAGCGTAGCCACCACCCCCGTTGTTGAAACCGCCGGTGCGCCGTCCGCAGCGTGTGACCAGTTTTAGTGGAGTGTCAGTGTTGTCCTATCTCTCACCTCCACAGCATTTCACATATAAACAGAACATTCTGTCTTACTATGACATAAGTCCCCTTCGTCACCATTTATGTCGGAATTTCAGAGCTTTTCTCGTTTCGTTTTCAAAAAATTTTAATTTTTATCCAACTCGAAGATTGCTCATTCTTTCCTTCATAAACTTTATTAAAATATTTAAGACCCTTCATTTAATTACTAACAAGTTATTTACACAGGATTACAAGGGGGGGGGTTGACCTAAATTTCTTTCTCTCATTCATTTACTATAAACAAATAACAACATGAAATTGGACACACAAGAAGGAATGTTAGTACATCAATAATATAATGTCTTCATATTAATATCAGACAGTATAATGGTTGTAGACACTATTATTAAATACTACATTTCTTAATTTTAAAGTCCTGAGGCCATGAAAATTATCCTCTTCATGTAAATATTTATATGTCATAAAAATCCCCTTCTTCTTTTAATACCTGAAAGATAACACAAAACCTTGACTTGGCCTTTGGTTACTCAATTATGACATTTTACTATGGGAATTATTTTTTAATTTTATGCTGAAAGAAAATTTGTCCAATTGTTCTTAATTAATTGTCCAAATGTTCCAATTAATTTTCACTTAAGCGGGTCTCAAATCTTGTAGATGCACTCTTTTCAAAATGTTTAAGTCCTTGGTGTGCTGTATTATATAACTGTTCTCTGAGATAATAATCACAATCCTGTATGGTCCGTCAAATTTCCTACCCAATTTATTTCTGTGTCCAGGTATTTTACAAAACACTTCATTATTAATTTTAAACTTTCGGTGGTTTCTATTATAGGGCCTTAACTTCAAATTTTTAATAAATTGTTTATTTAAATTTTCCAACGCCTCGGCATATTTTTGACATTTCTCCTTTGGCACTAAATTTCCAAAAATCGATTTCAAGTTCCACTTTAAATCCAACTCATTGTTAGGTTTAAAATTAAACATTAAAGAATATGCGCTATACCCGGTACTGTCATTCACACACGAGTTAACTGCTTGTTGAATTTTACTTAAATCAGAGTCCCAGTTCCTTTTGCAATCACTATACAAGCATGTCAAAATTGAATTTAAGTTTCTTAAATATCTTTCAGATTTTTTACCCTGGGGGTTGTACGGAATTGTAGTGATTAATTTTACACCCCATTTAAAAAGATTTGCCCTTAATTCCTCGCTGGTGAAGTAAGTAGCGTTGTCCCTCACAATAATTTCCGGCAAACCAAAGTTTTTAAAAATATTACTCTCTAAGGCTTGCAACACCATACCTGAATTTACTTTCTTGAGAGGTACGATCCAATAAATTGTACTTTGTGAAGTCGTTCACCATGATTAAGATGTATTCATTCTGTCTTGAAGATCTAGGTAGAGGTCCAAATACATCCATGTAGATTTTCTGTAGTGGACGTGTCGAAATGTTTACATGCAGTTCACCACAGTCCCTCCAGTTAGTAGGTTTACTGCTAAGACAAATAGAACACCTTTTAACATTGGACTTCACAAACTCATTCAGATTAGGATGGTAAAACACCGCTGTAATTTTCCTTAATGTTTTATTAACTCCAAAATGCCCCCCACTTGGGCTATTATGATAATAATCAAAGACCGCCTTAAACATAGATTCGGGGAGAACTATTTTAGGAGATTTAGATCTCGAATTTGTATAATATAAAATTATTTTTTCTACCCAACAACCTTTGCGCTCATCATCACTACTAATTTTTTTTAACTGTTCTTGCATAAATTCATCCTTATTCTGCTCCACTTCTAAATCTTTGGGTAAGAAAGGATAGAAATTATTTACATTACAAGTTACATTTACTACATTATTTGTACACACATATAAATCATAATTATAGGATAGGGAGTTCCGAAGCTACACAGCAAGAGCAGAGTGGCGCAGTCAATGTAACGAATTGGATTGTAGATAATAATATTCCAGAGTATTAATATTTAAATTATCAATGAGACATCCAAGACGATATAAAATATTTTTTGATTAGAAAGCTCCTAGTGAATATTCAGTATAATTTATTACTAAATGGTTAACTATTAAATATTATCTGGTTTGTCTAAAATAAAAAATCACAGTTCTAAATAAAAACAATGGATTTATTTTAAACTGGCAAAAAGTTCAACGTTTCAGAATTTTCATCACTCTATTTTCCACAAAGAATTGACAAACCGTTTAGTAAATTTAAAGTTCCTTTGGCAAGAAATAAAAATATTAATAAAATATATCAAACTAAAAATCAGAGCTCTCTTCTAAAATTAATCAATAAAGTTTTAAAATAAAAATCAAATACCACTTGGGTATAACTAAAATATAAATGTTCGCTTCTAAGTTCACTCAAAATTTAAAAAAAATTTAAACTTCTCTTTACACTAGTTGAACCTTAACTTTCACGTCTCTGCAATTCAGATTACAACTCTCTCAAACAAATTATTAATGTTCAATTAATTTCCAATTATATAATTCACAATAAAACAGTTCGAGTTAAATATTAATAAATTACCACTTTTCCAAATCCCAATTAAAGCTATTAACAAAATTCAATTTTAATTCACTTTTCTTTCAAGCATGAACCAAATGTAACTTGTATGATTATATTATGCTCTATTGTTCCTCGAGAATAAGTTATTCAGATTGCTCTGTAGTTTCTATGAATTTAATTTTTTTCCTCAAAATCCCTCGCGGAAAAAAAATTTAAGAAACACTGCGCACGACTTACTCACGAAAATAACCAAAAGAAGGGCTAAAATTATGAGCGGGCGCTTAAATACTCCCCTTTCCAATCAACTTTGCAGGACATCCGCGGTGTTCTCTCATTGGTCCAGCTGTATCAAGCCAGGAGAAGAACACTCGCAACAAGACAAGTTCTAATCAATTCAAGGCAGTCAACCTGCCTTCCTAACAATTTAAAACTACCAGTACTAACTTGCCAAAGGATTACATGTTCGTTTTTACCCTGACTTTTCACAATCTAATCTAAAGTTAAATCCCAATATTTCGATCCCAAAATTTTTAATTAAGTTCTAATTAAAAAAATAAATTAATGTAGCTTTAAAAACGCTACACATTAAAGTTTACGAGTTACTCGTTTTAACAACCTCTGTCGCTAAGAAACATTTATATAATATTTGCCGCCATAGGACATCTCGGGGTGGGCTCATCAACTTGACGTATGCATCGCAATTATAAGTTTATACTATATAAAACATGTTGTGCCGTCGAAGACACTTCCACGATTTTTCTGAACCGTATGGTTTGTATTTTACCTTTATGCCTTAAAAATTTTAGTACATTATAAAGTATTTAGAAAATACAGTATAACTAAATTTTGCTTGTTTTTCGTTTAGACTATATAGTATACTAAACTAGTAAACAAAACAGAAAATGACAATAAACATATCGAGCTACTTCTAATCTTGAAACTATTTTTATTGGTATTTTATAAATAGCTTCAACTCTACATTAAAACGTAAACAAATAAGCACTTTATTAAAAAAAATTGAAAGTTGTTATGCGGATTATTCAAAACATTAAACATTGCAACTAACTAAATATTATAAATTTGATACTATTATTTAAGAAATTGAAGAATTCTCTGTTCCGTAGGCTTACTGGCACAAAATATCAGGAGAAATATTATAAGGTTATATCAAAAGTAATGGCAATCGTCTTAGATATTTAAAATAGATTAAAGGTCCTTTCAGGAAGATTGTATTTTTATTCATGTTTGAAGTAAATATTTAGAGGAGATTTATAATTCATGAAAGTATTTGTTTACTTTGTAGGCTAAGATGGCAATAACGATACTGATGACTTTTGTTCCGCCAATACTACAAATTAAATGGCATACGAACAGATTTTTATAGATATGTCTGACAAGAATCAAAAACAAATTCTCAGTTATATTGTTAAATGAATTTGTAAAGTCATAATAGTTTAAGTAGCAGTAATCTTGTGGATTTTTTTGTCACTTTTCCACAGTTAACATTGTTTATCTTAGGTTTTAGGCTAAAATTAAAATTTATATTTAGTTTTGAAAACATATACTACACGTTTCTAAATTACTAGAATTATTGCATAAAGATAGTGCATGTAAAGACAATTCTTAAGGTATCAGAACTATATTTAAGAATTTGTATTGAAATATTTTTAAAAAGTGTTGTGCCACCATAGAAAACAATAATACCTATATTGTTTTTTAACTTTCTTGATTTTTGCGGCAATTTAGGCAATACTCTCACCATATATAAATTACTTTACATATATATGAATGAAAACCCTGCATATTTTAGATAGAGCTTTGCCCTAGGACTTCCACAGTTCCAATGATAATATTATGAGACACTTTGCTTAGATTAAAACAGCTGATTGTTAAAAAAAAACTTCGAATCGGTTATCTTGTGACGATTGTGGGTGCTCACTATATTGCATCGTTAGTTAAACTTTCAGGAAAGGACTATTATTTATAATATGTCTAGACCTTCCAAGTTATGCTCTTTAGCTATTATTGTCTAATCTATATTATCTATATATCTAATCTTATTGGGGATGAGTCCTGTGTGTTATCGGCTCCGTGTTTAAATCTAATATTATAAAGGTTTATTTAGACATTCTTTGTTTAAACGTATACTAATCGTATCCTGGGTATTTTCGTTGCACTTGTGTGAAAATGTCTTTTATTTAACTTTAGTGGTTTTGTGAAAAATCGTATAATTATTATATGATTAACTCACCACCGGCAGGTAGAACCCGTCAGAGGTTAGCTGATAAGGCCGCGCGATCGATATCTGCACCGACCTTTGACCGCTCCAGCGATAAGCCGACTCTAGCGACCGTCGAGATGTCAAAAACATTGATATCAAAGTTATCGAAGAGTGTGTCCACAAGTGTGTTATTAAAAGACGATGTGTTCGGTAAACTTGTTGACAAGTTGGCCGAGCATATTAAAATATCGGTCCAAGCGGCGATTGCGGACACTTTGAGGGCGTACACCGACGAACTCAACCGCCTAAATGGACAAGTGGCATCGCTGACCAAGCAGCTAAATCGAAAGACAGATGACCTCGAACAATATCAGCGTCGGTCCTGCCTTCGGGTGTTTGGGGTACCTGAGACGACCGGAGAGGACACAGATCAGCTGGTCATCGATATCTGCCAGAAGAAGCTTGGTGTTCGCCTTCAGGAGGCTGATATCTGCCGCTCCCACCGGATTGGCGCAAAGTCCAAACCAGAACCTGATGGGACCGTGAAGCACCGACCGATTATCGTGCGCTTCATAAGCTATCGGGATCGTCGGAAGGTCTTCGGGGAGAAGAAGAAGCTACGGGGGTCTGGAATTATAATCAGGGAGGATCTGACAAAAGCCCGTCTGGACGTCTACAGGAAAGCCGTCGCTATTTTCGGACTGAAGAAGACGTGGACTCTGGATGGGAGAACAATGTACATAGACCAGGAAGGACGGAGATGCAGCGCCATCAGGATAGAAGATCTGCCGGCTGCCCCAACAACCACAGAGACTTCGCACGCACAATAAAGTATAGTTTCATAATACAGCCCTAGGATCTAAATTTTACTGGACATTAACAGTGTTCCGAGTTAGTGAAAAATACAGGAGGCCTCGGAAGCGTGCCCCTCCCAAACTCGGAGCAAATCAAAAAAAACAATCACATGCCACTAGTGGGAAGAGACAAAAACGAGACAAGATTTCGAGTACAAGAAATATAATTAGTAGGTGGCAAACATTTCCATGTAAAATACAATTATGCAGCACCACGGTGCACCGTGTAACTTAAGAACTAAATAACAACAGATAAAAATTCCAATATAGACAATAACATAATAAATAGAAATAAATAACATAATAAATAAATAATATAATATAATATAGCAATTTGATATATAAATAACAATTTCAGGTACGGCATGTAGGAAAAAATTATCTTTAACTGGTAATTTTTATGAACTGAGGGGAGGGAAAAGGTTGTAGAATTTCTAGGCCCACTAATTTTAAAAAGTAATTTGGTTTCAAGTTTGTAGCCGAAATTAAAAAAAAAATATTTAAAGCCAATTTTCGAAGGAGGCGGGGGCTTAGTTGCCTCCACGGAATCCGAATTAAAGATGAAATCCTCCCCTTCAGTTCATGTAACTAAACTAAATAAACACTGGCTAAGTACTGGCCCTCCTCCAGATCTAACATCTGGCAGCGCTCCCTGCACCCCAGTCCTCGCAAGTTCAGTATAAGAAGTAAAAAAACATTTCTGATCCAACCTTGTTCCAGAAGAAATTAATGGGAGCACTACACTCCGGTTGGATGCCGGTCCAATAGCGCTGGCAGGGCGCGGGCATTCATTTGGCTTCAGTGCTGTGGGCAGACTCGCCGCATCAGTCCCGCTGACGGCACTCACGGGGACCCCTGCCGAAAGTCGGAGAATTAGCCAGCCATGTGGAACGGGACGAGCAGCGAACAGACAGCAAACGCAGTAGCTTCTCCGAACGTGTCTCCGAACAGTCTGACCGCTCCGAACAGTAGCCGGTGCCGGTGCCGGTGCCGGAGAACAGCTGGTCAGTAGTCTAGTCAAGGTCAACCCAGCTGACCTCAACCAATCAGTCCAACCAGGCAGAAAATCAATACTTGACGGAGTGACTCCCCCACCGACTGACAAGAGTGGCCGAGGTGGGAAAATAAAAGACAAAAAATAAATTGTCCAAACTGAGCCCCGGCTCAACCTCCCCCACTAAAAAGGGTGCAACCCCAAACAAAACCTCTCCCCCACTGAAAGAAGAACCAACAAGCTCTGGCACAGGAAACGGGAAGTCGAGAACCCTAACAGGAAACGAAGTCCTGAGCAGGAGGCAGACAAAACACACGATCCTCCTGAAATTTTGAGAGGCGCCTCTCTTGGAGAAAGAAGAAAATAGAAAGAGTAAAAACGACACCACAGGGAAAACCAGGGGTGATCAGTCCCCGGACACCCCCGCAGCCGCACCAGTATCCAGAGCATGACCAGAGGTATCACCACGGAAAGGCCTTCAGATGAGAAACGTGGGCCTTCCGCCACAACCTCCCCGATACGGGATCAACCAACTCAGCAGTAACTGGGGAGAGAAAAACGAAGAATCCGGTGAGGACCTGTCCACCGATAGCAAAGTTTGGCTGCCCGTTTATCCACGGCCGAACTGAACCGGATGGGCCTTACAAAAGACAAGATCCCCCACCTGGAAGGGGTTAGCAATACGTCCCTTATTGAAATTTCCTCCTCACCCTTTCCCTAGACTGTAGGAGCTTAACCCTGACTGCTTCCCAAGTGTCACTTACATTGGGAGTAACCAGGTACTGGTAGAAGACTATCCAGACTCCAGAGATTAGACAAGGGATCAGAAGGAGGACGACTAAACATGACCTGAAAAGGCGTGGAATCATGACTTTCGTGAAGAGCAGAATTGAAGGCTAACTGAAGCCAGCTCAGGTTTTCATCCCAGGTAGTTTGTTTCTCTCAGCGTGATAAGCGATGAGGGCGGCTCTGAGATTTGCGGTTGAACCGCTCAGCATGAGAGAAGGCTGGGGTAGTAAGGAGATGTAGTAACATGTTTGATTCCATGCCCAAAACAGAAGCGATGAAACTCCCTCGACACGAATTTGTGTGCCGTTATCCGAGACGAAAGGTGGCGGGCACTCCAAAATTCTGTAGAAGGCGGGACTTGAGTGCCTTGACGGTGAGCGACGCCGTGGCACTCCTAAGAGGAATCAACCAGCAAAACTTAGAGAAAGCATCCACAGCAACAAGCAGGGAGGTGTTCCCTGACTTGCTACGGGGAAAGGGTCCCACATAGTCAATGAACACTTTCTCAAGAGGCCGCTCCGCCACCTCGGAGGAAAGAAGTCCTAATTTGGTATTTTGTGCTGGTTTACTGACCGAGCAAAGATGACAAGCTCGTACTCTACCAGCAATGTCTCTGTCATACTCTTCCAGATGAACTTATCTCTGATTTTAGCGATGGTCTTGTGAATACCTAAAATGACCGCCCACGGGAGAAACATGAAAGTAGGAAAAGACCATCGGTATGAGGGCACTCGGCAGAACAATCTTGGGACCACCTCCGCGTCGGGCACGACAGCAGAGGACACCCTTGGACAAGAAGTAAGGAGAGTGGGCTTCTCCCTCCTGGAGCTCACCAATGATGTTTGACAACTCGGGGTCTTGAAGTTGGTGAGAGCCAAAACTCTCAAAGGCAGCAGGGAAATCCAACATCACAGTCCCACACAACGGTGCTTGAGAATCAACAGGATCGCTGGGTAGATGATACATTCTAGAAAGAGCATCGGCGACGACGTTTTGGGTGCCGCGAATGTGCTGCACCCTGAATTTAAAGGCCGCAATTTTGACAACCCAGCGACCAATCTTCCCGAGTTGTCGAGGATGGGCCAATAGCCAGGAAAGAGCCTGATTGTCAGTTTCCAGCAGAAATTCGGAATGCTCTAGGAACCTCCGAAACTTATCCATGCCGAAAACGACCAGCCAGAACACTCCAGCTCATAAATAGAAGATTTCTTTTCCTGAAGGGTCAAAGTCCTAGATGCAAAAGCGATAGGTTGCCGAGCGCCGTCGAATTCTTGAGAAAGCACAGCTCCTACAGCACAGGATGAGGAGTCAGTCTGCAAGATGAAGGGCCTACTAAAGTCCGGTATTCGCAGCACAGGAGGTTGGATAATGGCCTCCCTAAGCAGTTGAAAAGCACGTTCTTGATCTTCACCCCAAACGAACTTTGCGTCTTTCCTTCTTAAAGCGTTCAGAAGGGGCGGCCACCTCGGCAAAGTCAGGAATAAACCTACGGTAGAAATTAACCCATGCCTATGAATCTGGCAACACCCTTGGCATCCTTCGGAGGAGGGAAATCCCGAATGCCTTGGGTCCTGGCAGGGTCTATAGATACACCCCTAGACGACACGAGGTGACCGAGAAACGATATTTCAGACTTGGCGTAAGACACCTTCTCCGGATTGACTGTAAGGCCAGCCCTACCCAACCTAACCAAGACCTCCTCAAGATGTTTAACGTGTTCCGTGAAAGACTCACTGTAGACCAGAAGGTCATCAAGATAATTAAAGACATACTTGAACTTCACATCGTGGAAGATGGTGAGTCAAGCAACCTAGTTTAACGTTTGGGCCCCCACAGCTAGCCCCATAGGGCACAGATCGGTACTGATACAAATTCCACGGAACACAGAAGGCCGTGAGAGGACGTGATTCCTTCTTCAACGGAATCTGATGGATATGCTGGTTCAAATCAAATATAGTGAAAAATTTGGCCTTACCGAACCAATCAAAAGCAGAATGGAGATCGGGGAGAGGCACTGAGTCTATTTCAATTTTGGCATTAAGTTTTCTTAGGTCAACCACCATACGATGTTTTCCATTAGGCTTTGGAACCAAGAACGCTGGACTGGCATACGATGAGTTTGAGGGCTCAATAACTCCTTGATCCAAGAGATCCTATGATGATACCACGCATAACCTCTATCTTTGGAGGAGCCAACTTGTATGGGTGGGAGCGTACTGGCTGAGTGTCAGTCAGACGAATTTCATATTCAATAAGATGGGTAGAACCCGAGCTTGGGTGTGAGGACCTCCGGAAATCTTGAGCAAAGCTCACGGAGAACCCCAGCTTGCTCCTCATCCAAGTGACCGAACGGGTCCTCAGGGGCAGAACCTTCCTCACACTCCACCTCACCAACCTGCGGTGTCGATTTGAAATTATCGGAAAAGGGGACTGACACTCGCCGATTGAATTGAAATAAAGACTGGCCCGCCTGAAGATCCAGCACCAAACCAGTCTTTTTGAATAAAATCCGCCCCCAAAATACAATCCATACTCAGGTCCTGGGCCACAAGGAAGCTCCACACCCATGAAAAACATTCAACCTTAAACTTGATTGAAGCCTTCCTCGAAATTGGAAGAGGGGGAATTAGAAGCAGTCCAGCAAGTTAAAGAAGACTCCTCGGTGTGCTTCACCAAACCTAACCTTGAAATGGCTTCAAAAAGACGGGAAGAGATGAGGCTACAGGCTGACTCCGGAATCAACTAGGGCCTTATGCACTGAGTTCTCCCACTAAGATATTGATATAAGGGCACACCGAAGATGCTGTCCTAAGCCGCAGGTTTCCCTTTTCTGCTAGGCTCATAGTGTCCAAACTAATAATCAAATTTTTCGCACAGGTACTATTTTTTTTGAAATTTTTTTCTTAGACCTCGGGGGAACTTCCAGAGAAAACCCCCCTATTGATCTAGTTTTTTGGACCAGTGCGATATATCTCCTAGGACACTCCCGACGAGTATGACCTCGTTCACCACAGGCATAGCAGATGGGTGGATGAAGCCCCACCAGAGTGATGTGGCCCATCCACGGGATTCTGTACGGCCGTGACAGCCCTGGAGGGCTGGATGGAACGATGATTGTTCCTCTCCGCCCTCTGCCGGTCAGCAAACTGCACGCTGCGCGAAGCAATGCACAGACGGTCCAGTTCAGAAAAGGTGGAAGGGCGGACCAGCAAAAACTAGACGGGACCTCTCTTCAGGATTGAGACCCTCAAGAATGGTGGTGACCACAGTACTTTCGGGGGATATTGAGCCTTAACACCCTATCAGTGTCCCTCACCTCGGCCACAAACTTTGCCAAACTCTCTCCGTTGCCCTGAGGCCTAAAGAATTTCTCCACACGGAGACGTTCCCTCAACTGACCAGGAACAAAGAAATCCAATGCCTCCCTATGAAAATCATCCAGGGTACCACCCCTCTGGAGAACTCGAACCAGACAGTCACCCAAAGGTGGCCTACAAAACGGAGAGATGACATGCAGGAAGCTCGCTCCCTGAAGACCAGGCAAGTCCTGCAGTCGCAGGATCTCAGATAGAAACCGCAGCAAAGCTTCAGTATCCAGACCATCCACCGTTGGTAGTCGCTGCAGCAACGGGGTAAGTGGGTTTGGGAGCTTGTGATACTGAACAAAGGATCCCGTCATCACAGCTCCCAGTCCTCCAGATCCAGCAGGCATTTGGGTCACAGGCCCCCTGGCCCCGTCCACACCAGACACCTCCGCAACGACCTGACCTAGGGATCTGGAGCCTTCACCCTTAACAGCCGCAGCAGAGTCAACCGCAGACACAGTTTTTTCAGGAGCCTTTGCCCCCATCGTCCCTCTCGAGTACAGTCAGCAGGCTGTTCCACCAAGGTGATGCGTTCCTCCAACCACTCCCTATCACCAGAACTGGTAAGCTTTGGATCTAAGTAGCGACAGCCTCATATGTAGATGGGTAAGCCGGGACAAATACCTAGCCCTCTCTCGGCCAGTAGGCGGCGACTCCAACCAGTCCTCCTGACTATTTTCAAAAGTCTCCAACTTAGCCTCCAAAATGGGCCTCTGTTTCTGGAACGTCAAATTCCCTAGGCCAAGTCGTGTCCAGGTCCATATTATCCCGCAGTTGCTTCCGCATGGACTCGCAGTCGGAACCCGGAGTAAGCCCACGAGCCAACAACTCAAAATGGAGATCCTCCTTCAACAAGTATTCAGGCACCAGAGAGACAGGCATGATAAATAAATAAATGACACAGACTAACAAGTAAACACACACTGACTCGAAGTCAACGACTAACAAAGGCAATAACTAAGGCGACAAGTGAAATAACTTAGTGAGACAACACTCTCAGCAGGGTCCCCAGAATTCCTGCCGTCCACGAAACACGTCAGCGAATCCAAAATACCACAGCAAAACACTACGCCGTACCAGAAACAAAACCAGAAAAAAAACAACGATGACAATGTATAACAAAAACACACAAGTAACAATAATCAGGAAATAAATAGGTTCACACACTTCCTGTCGATCGGCGGAAAATAGCACAGCGAGACGGCACAGGCGCAGGAAGTCAACTAACAACTTCAACTCATCTCTCTCACCACCAGTGGCAAAACAAAAACCCGGGCCCGTAGAGGGTTAAAAAACACGTAACCACGCTCTGCTACCATTTTGTTCCGAGTTAGTGAAAAATACAGGAGGCCTCGGAAGCGTGCCCCTCCCAAACTCGGAGCAAATCAAAAAAAAACAATCACATGCCACTAGTGGGGAAGAGACAAAAACGAGACAAGATTTCGAGTACAAGAAATATAATTAGTAGGTGGCAAACATTTCCATGTAAAATACAATTATGCAGCACCACGGTGCACCGTGTAACTTAAGAACTAAATAAACAACAGATAAAATTCCAATATAGACAATAACATAATAAATAGAAATAAATAACATAATAAATAAATAATATAATATAATATAGCAATTTGATATATAAATAACAATTTCAGGTACGGCATGTAGGAAAAATTATCTTTAACTGGTAATTTTTTATGAACTGAGGGGAGGGAAAAGGTTTGTAAGAATTTCTAGGCCCACTAATTTTAAAAAGTAATTTGGTTTCAAGTTTGTAGCCGAAAATTAAAAAAAAAATATTTAAAGCCAATTTTCGAAGGAGGCGGGGGCTTAGTTGCCTCCACGAATCCGAATTAAAGATGAAATCCTCCCCTTCAGTTCATGTAACTAAACTAAATAAACACTGGCTATAGTACTGGCCCCTCCTCCAGATCTAACATCTGGCAGCGCTCCCTGCACCCCAGTCCTCGCAAGTTTCAGTATAAGAAGTAAAAAAAACATTTCTGATCCAACCTTGTTCCAGAAGAAATTAATGGGAGCACTACACTCCGGTTGGATGCCGGTCCAATAGCGCTGGCAGGGCGCGGGCATTCAGTTGGCTTCAGTGCTGTGGGCAGACTCGCCGCATCAGTCCCGCTGACGGCACTCACGGGGACCCTGCCTGCCGAAAGTCGGGAGAATTAGCCAGCCATGTGGAAACGGGGTACGAGCAGCGAACAGACAGCAAACGCAGTAGCTTCTCCGAACGTGTCTCCGAACAGTCTGACCGCTCCGAACAGTAGCCGGTTGCCGGTGCCGGTGCCGGAGAACAGCTGGTCAGTAGTCTAGTCAAGGTCAACCAGCTGACCTCAACCAATCAGTCCAACCAGGCAGAAAATCAATACTTGACGGAGTGACTCCCCCACCGACTGACAAGAGTGGCCGAGGTGGGAAAATAATTAAAAGACAAAAAATAAATTGTCCAAACTGAGCCCCGGTCAACAGGTACGTTCGATGAAGTTCAATAAAAGACTGATTTATTTATATAAAATTATAACTTTTCTCTTTTTTTCTGTTCAACAATGTACTTTTTACCAATAGAATATTTTTAGTTATTTATTTACTTACTTTTGCAACAATTAGAATTATATTTTACGATATTTTTTATTTAACTTATTTAGTTATTTATCTTACACAACTATCGTTTAAACTGTTATCATTTCAGTTAAGTTAGATTCGTTTATATGCAGTTTTATTTTTCAATGACAAGATTTTTTTTGTCTTTTATAATTTGATATATAAGACAATTAATTGATATTAAATTTTTTGCACTAATCTTAAAAATGGCCAGGTTAATATACACTTTAGTATAAAACTGCATAAGAAGTAGAAACTTTTGAATACGTTTGTTGCCTAAGCAATACTTTATAATTACTTTTTCATATTTAAATTCTATTTATGCTTTACTATTAGATTCCAAGTGTGTTTTGATTGTGTATGTATATGTATAAAATGTACTTTAACAAGTGTAAACCATGAGTGTTAGTTATATTTTTGAGCAAAGGGGCTGAATTTTTCAATGACAATGATACATTTGTCGTACAAAAATGAATTGATTGTGTTTGAGTATTGTATGTGTGTGTGTGTGTGTGTGTTTGTGTGTGTGTGTGTGTGTGTGTGTGTGTGTGTGTGTGTGTGTGTGTGTGTGTGTGTGTGTGTATGTGTGTTTGTAAATATTTCTGAATGTACATAACCACTGAATATTTATATAACTGTTCAAATTTCAAAATATTTTTCTCAGCGAATATATAGCTTAATCTATCATTATGTTTGATATTATAGATAATTCGTAAGGAGTGCCTTTGATTCATTACAACTGGCTTTAAAATGGTTGGGTAGGTACCTCCAAAATGTACAATTCCATATCTCAATACACTCTCAAACCAAGAAATATAAATCTGCTTTAATTGATCTTCTTTTAAGTATCCTTTTAAATGATATAGTGCATAAGTTATTTTTCTCAATCTTTTTGATAAAATATTCACATGCTGTCTCCACTTTAAAAATTGATCAATTTAAATCCCCAGATATCTTACAAACTCAACTACCTCAATACTGGAACAAGAACAACCGTAATTACAATGATGCACGTGGCAAAACAGTTTGAAAACATTTGTAAGATTTTCCTTAGTCTCACAGTAGTCAAAAAACATTATACACTTTGATTACTGGTATTTATCAATAATTTATTGCTAATTAGCCATTGAGATATTTTATCTAGATCACTGTTTATTTTATTTTGCAGTGATTGCCTATTATAGGCAGAGCATACAAGTGCTGTGTCGTCCGCATAGGCAAACACAGATGAGTGAAGGTCAATATTCAAAAGATCATTAATGTAAATCAAAAAAATAATTGGTCCTAATACCCCTCCTTGAGCTGTTCCGTACCGTACCGTAGCTCGAACACATCACTATAACATTTATTTATTTTCACAACCTGCCTTCTACCCCTGCAAAATGAATACAACCATGCCAGTGCTGCACCCCCAATGCCATGTTTTCTACATTTATATATTCAAATGTCTATGTCTAATACATCAAATGCTCTCTGGAAGTCCAGATAAACAGCTAATGTATACATACTTTTGTCTGTAGATGCCACTATACTATTGACGTGCTTTTCTATTGCTAAATCCGTACCTCTACCCGGCAAAAACCCAAATTGATTACTGGAGAACAAAGATCTATTGTGGAAATAATTTAGTAACTGCTTTTTAATTATACTCTCAAAAATCTTCGCCACAGTGCTTATAACAGATACAGGGCGATACGAAGAAAAAAGTGATTGATCACCTGTCTTATAAATCGGCACAACTGATGCTGTTTTAAACTCTATAGGAACTATTCCCTGATCCAAAGACTTGACAAATATACTGTGGAGTAATGGCGCAAAGAGATTTACATTTTGTTTTATTGTACCAATGCCGATTCCATCAACGCCGCAACTAGGCTTATTTTTTATTTGTTCAATGGCTTTTAATAATTCATCATATGTACATTCGAAATTAACAAACAGGTCCTCAAAAATATAATCATTGTTCTCTTTAAACATGTCACATCCAAAAGCGTCATGCTTCAGAGATGAAATAATAGTTTGTAAAATATGAATTAAATGCGTCAGCAACAAATTTTTACCAAACTATGATTAATTTGTATACTGTCTAAGGAATTTTTCTTTCTATTAATTTTTTTTTTAATAACATTCCAGTACTTTTCTGAATCGCCTTGACACTAATCTATTAATGAAGAAAAATAATTTAACCATTTATCCCTCCAAAAGTAGGATTCATGTTCGATTTCGAAAATGCTCTCTTGCGCTACATGCCGACCTACACTCGTGTCTTGGTGATCGGGGACCTGAACACAGACCTTCTAATGACTAGACGCAACTATGACTACAATCAACTGACTATATTTGACTCGTGCAATCTGACTATACTGCCATTGAATCCCACACATCACTTATTATCAATTTTAACTATTTATTTATTTATTCGATTGACTGCCATAACTTGTGGATTTTAATCAAAGACAATATTTTAATTTTATTATTCAGTTATAAAAATGGTTCTGTTGGTCGAACAGTCCAAAAGTGGAAAACCCCTCATCCTTTACAACAATTATAAATGTAGAGAGAGCCATTGTTTAAAAAATGGGGAAAGAGCATGGCGATGTCTGGGAGGAAAATGTGGAGCGACGGTGAGGACCAATGCCGAAGCTACACAACTAGTTTCGTCTAGCGGCAAACATCACAGGCCCCACCCGGTCACCATGAGGAACTTATCCCTGTCGCCTCCGTCCGGCCGGTCTATGGTGTCTTCCGCGGCACTCATTTGCGCCTCGACGCCTGTTTCCTCGTTGGTGCAGTCTGCCGTGACGTCCGTACCGTCCAGCAGCACTGAGCTTTCCGCGTCTACCGCCTGCGTTTCGGTCCCTGTTGCCCCGTTGGAGCAGGATGCCGTGACCCCAGTTGCCTCTACTGGCTCTGCGTGGTGTTTGTCGGCAATGGAGGTGGCCGACCTGGTTGTTGAAAATCAACAACTTAAAACATCGTTTGCTGCGCTTGAAGAACAATACAAGCACGTCCTTGACCACTCTATTGAGTCGGACACTCGTCTTCTGCACTATACCAACCAAGTTTTCGTGGCGGCCACATCGTTGGTTGAGTCGCCCGTGCGCGCTTCCGTGGCTGACTGCGCCGTGCAGTGCGACCCATCACCTCGCGCTTTCGTGGCAAACTGCGCTATGCAGTGTGAGCTGCCTACTGGCTGCAGGGATCGGCGTTGTGCGGATGCTAGGGACCTCGTGGCCTACAATTGAGGTTCTGGAGGCAGAGCTGAATAGCTTGAGGGGGAAGGGGAGTAGCGGATGTACCCGTGAACAGCCTTCTGAGTGGTCGGTGGTGAGCGACAAAAGAAGACATCTTCCG
The DNA here is from genome assembly GCF_021130785.1 of Homalodisca vitripennis. Taxonomy (NCBI): domain Eukaryota; kingdom Metazoa; phylum Arthropoda; class Insecta; order Hemiptera; family Cicadellidae; genus Homalodisca; species Homalodisca vitripennis. The sequence continues at coordinate 16,881 of NW_025781828.1, read as the reverse complement.
ACTAAAACTGATAATAAATATCAAGTTCTTTCAAGCCTACGGCATGCATCACCTCCATCGAAATCTCCTGCAATTCACAGAATTCCCAAAGAAGATCGGAAAAACGTGAAGAAGAAAAATAACAACAAACATAAAACCAATCTGCCTCTTTCTTCAATCTTTATTGAAGGGGACAGCCACGTCCGTGGTTTGGTTGGCCATGTGCGGCGGAGGGTGGCCCGGAGGACGAGGGTGGATGGCTTCTGTAACCCTGGAGCGAAGCTGCTGGATGCGACGTCCGATGTGCCTCCACCTGGTACAGTTGGAGGAATTTAGCTGTGCTCGTAGGGCCCTAATACTACCCTTTCAACAAGTAAACGCTACCTGTGTGGCGGGTTGCGTTTACGTGCCAGCCGCTGAGATGAAGGCGCAACAATCGCTTTAACGACTTTAAACTAACGATTTCGATTTGTAGATTAGTATTCACAAATACGTTATTTTCAAAAACACGTTAAACAACACTATAACAACGGAAACACAAGGATAAGTCCTATTATTGCTATTATTTGGTATTATCTTATTATTTAATTCCACCACAATCAGCACTGTCATAAAACAGACTGATTTTAGCGAGTGTGGTGGGTTATTTGGGCCAATACGACTCCTGAAAGGAGGGTTTTATCCATGAGTCACAGGAAATGTTTTATCCATGAGTCACAGGCTACCCCGCCACCCCTCCAGCCTATCACCACACACTCAAGGTCACGCGCGCAGCTAAAGTTCTCGAACTTAAGCTGTTTGTGTTATCGTCGCCGGGACCAATGATGTCGCCTCCGGTCAGCGATGCAATGTCTACCGACACCTTGAACAGCGCATTGTGACTAGGCTACTGACCTCCAGCGTTGTCGTTTCCACCCTGCCTCACAGACACGACTTGCCACCGTGTCATCAAATTAATCAAGAGGTCGAACTATTAAACGCATATATTGAGGAACTATGCGCAAGATACCGTGGGGCGGTGGTGTTGGACTTCAACCATATCAGCAGAAGTGCCTTCACGTCTCATGGGATGCACTTGAAGCAGAGCAGCAAGCACCTTCTGGCGGACCTGCTGATTGATTGTGTGCAGAAGTTGAATCGCGCCAATCCTCGAACTTCGTCCCGGATTCCTGTCACCGCTGCCAAGCCACTACCGACACGGCCACAGAGGTCTTCCACTACCCCACTGCCAACTACCTTGGAACTGCTCATCCCCACGTGCTTCCTTGTGACTCATTCGCAGAGGCAGTTAAAAGCGGATCATCGGTAAAAAGACCTGATTCACTACCCTTTATTAATGCCATGAATCAGAAAAAAAACTGTCCGCCTTTCAATTGTGTGAATCTGACATAAAAATATCAGAATCGGGGAATTACGTAACCAAAAAGTCTCAAGAAAACCCAAATTAAATTAACAAAATTCTAAATTCAATTCAAGCATTTTCTATTGTGCACCAGAACGCACAGTCTGCCACAAATAAAGTCGACGAGCTGATGCTCATGGCATAAGAGCTGCATCCTGATATATTTGTTGTTTCTGAGCATGGCTTTACGGCTGATACTGTTGCGATGTTCAGAATCAATAACTACGAATTGGCTAGCGTTTATAACCGAACTAACTACAAAGGGGGTGGCGTGGTAATCTTTGTCAAATATCGCCTAAGTTACCAGCCATTAAAATGGATTATAGTAGTGATCTAAACTTTGAAGTGGCTGGGGTAAAACTTGATCAAAAATCCATTGGAAAAATCACTGTAATTGGCTTATATAGATCTCCAAATGGGTGCAGCACCACATTTTTTGACAACTTTGAAACACTCCTAAATTTCTTTCATTCAAAATTATTGAAGTTCATCATCATAGGTGACTTCAACATCGACGTTCTGGACTGCGCTAACCCCCTGGCCCAGCGGCTTCGCGATATCTTATCTTCTTTCGGTTTAACATTGTCCGTGAACTCACCAACACGAGTTTCTGCCGCGTCGAGTACGGCCATCGACAACGTCATCACAAACATCCCAGACGTTTCGGTCTCTGTTCTGAACGCGGCAATTTCGGATCACTTCGCCCAGGAAGCCATAATTACCCACTCCAAACCAAAATTTGATCCTCCCTCCGTGAAAATAAAACGAGATTTAAAGTCTGCAAACGTTGATCTTTTCAACAATTGTCTCAGGAAGGAGTCGTGGTCATTCCTGGATTCTTTCGATGGAGTGAAGTGGATGAAGCCTTCAATGCTTCAATGGATTTTTGAAGCGAGTAATTTTTCATTTAAATGTCACTTGTCCATTCAAAAATTTCAAAGAGCGTTTTCAAAGGAGAAGAGATACCTGGATTACTCAGGATATTCTCAAATCAAGAGAAAGGCTCAAGTTTTACCATTCGATATATGTAGGGACCGAAAACGAACAATTCAAAACTTTTTTTCGAAATTTCAAGCTAAATTATCGAAAAGAAAAAAGGATGGCCAAGGCACGATATGTCGAAACCAAACTGAGACAATCAGACAGTTTTTCAAAAAGCGCTTGGAACATTATAAAAAAACAGCACAAAACAACAAAGTTTTTCCAAATTTTCAACTCCGACACTTAAAACAACAAATAAAATAATTGATGATCCGTTTGAAGTGGCAAGTGAATTTAACAAATTCTTTTCAACTGTGGCTGAACCAGACGACTCATTTTCGGATAGCCCTCGCGATGATCCATTGACGAGACCGATCTCGTCTATAGTTCTTTTTCTTGTGAGTGAGGTGGAGGTGGCCCGTATCGTGCGGGATTTGAGACCGAAAAAATCCAGTGACACCAATGGCATGTATGTGTGGTTGCTCAGGGGTTGCTTCAAATACCTCTTGACTCCAATCACCCGACTGATCAATCTTTCATTTGCTCAAGTCGTATTCCCGTCGGCATTGAAGATTGCCAAAGTTATACCAATTTTCAAAACGGACGATCCTTGCATTCCAAGCAACTATCGTCCAATTTCTATACTCCCAGTTTTCAGCAAAATTTTTGAAAAAGCTTTTCTCAAACAATTTGAACAATTTCTTGATCGTTACGAGGTTCTATGTCCCGAACAATTTGGGTTCAGGAAAAACAAGTCGACAATCGATGCTGTAACGAATCTCATTTACAATGTTGTCGAGGGCCTAGAGAGGCGAGAGCACGTGTTAAGCATATTCCTCGACCTCTCTAAAGCTTTTGACTGTGTGCATCATGCAACACTGTTGCACCAGTTGTGGTCAAGTGGTATTCGGGGACTGCCGCACGATTGGATCTCGTCTTATTTAAAAGATAGAGAGCAGTGCGTGCAGATTGCGAGTGTCTTGTCAGGCAAAGTTAAAAATGCCCTACGGTGTCCCACAGGGATCAATATTAGGGCCAGTCCTTTTTCAACGTCAACAGATTGAATTCTGCAATCTAGAATGGAAAATTAATTGATTCAATATGCTGACGACACGACTCTCTGCATCAGATCAAACTCAAAAAACGAACTTGAAATGGAGTCATTTATTGAATTGAATTCATGCATCGAATATTTCCCCAGAATCAATCTGAAAACAAACAGTTCAAAATCAAACGTCATACATTTTTGCCTTCGACAACAACAAGAGCAAGAGCTTCGACCCGCGGTGATGGTGGACGATTTCCTTCTGGAAGAAACAGACTCCATTAAGTTCCTTGGAATGTACCTTGATCGGGGGCTGACATGGGACGATCACATTGAAAACGTTTGCTCTAAGTTTGCTTCGGGAATTTATGTCCTGCGCAATCTTGCAAAATTTTGTTCGTTGGATGTATTAAAAATGGCCTATTTCGGTCTGATACATCCACATTTGACATATGGCTTGAGATTGTGGGGAAGCTGTTCCAAATACAGATTTGAAAGAGTTTTCATATCTCAAAAGAAAGCCGTAAGAATTCTTTCAAAATAAACCCCAGAGAGTCGTGCAAATATGCCTTTAGGGAGCTTGGATTGTTGACCCTTCCCTGTCTCTATATTCTCGAAGTGGCCTTGTACTGCCGACTTAAATGCGAGTTGATGCGGGGTAGGGATGTCCACCAATATGGGACTAGAGGCAGGAATAACTTTCGAGTCGAACAGCACAGAACGGCAGCTTTCGAACACTTACCATCTCAAGTTGGAGTCGGACTAATCAATAGGCTCCCTGAAGGCATCAAACAACTCAATGAAACAAAAAAATTCAAAACTCGACTAAAACATTTTCTTATGTCAAAGGCATTTGACTCAACTGATGAGTTCATGATGGGCCGCTGGGATGAAAATTTTTTAAATTAACAACCACGAAATCCCCGGTTCTAATACATACAAGAATCGTATTGCATTGTATGTATTTACCTTGACCAACATCATTTATCTGATGTACTTATCTACTTTATATATAGTTACGTTGACGCATGCCGTGCAATATTGTAATTGTTTCACGCAATAAAGAATATTATTATTATTATCACACTGCTACTTCCCATACCCTACTCGACCTTATGGTGGTCAGTGATCCTTCCGAGGTCCTCCTTTATGGGCAGCTTCCAGTCCCTGGCATCTCACATCATGACCTCATATACTGTGTTCTAAAAACTAAAACTCCTAGTGTTAAGTCTTTTTTTATAACCTACAGAGATTTAAAAAATATTGATGAATGTTCTTTTGCTTGTGATGTTGAAAATACGCCTTGGGAGTCCATTACCCACCTTGAAACAGTCGATAAAATGGTTGACAGGTTTAATTCCTTTGTTCTGGGTCTATATGATAAGCACGCTCCATTAATTACAAGGAGAGTTTCTAAGAAGCGCCCCGTCCCCTGGTTAACACCTGCTATATGCAGTCTTATGGCTCAGCGCGACTCTTTGTACCGCAGAGCTCGTAGAACTAATGACCCAGACATCCTCGCTCAGTATCGTCAGCTCCGCAATAGAGTTAAACAGGACCTTCGTAACTCTCGGCTGCGATATATTCACAGTTTGTTTCCTGATAAAAGATCCTCATCCACCGAAATGTGGCGGAATGTTAAATCTTTAGGCATGGGCAAGCAGAAAACGGATATTCACTGCAATATACCATTAAACGAACTTAATGATTTTTTTATTACTGCATCACAATCAACTAATCCAAATGCTATTGAATCATTTCTGCAAGAACTAGACAACCAACCTCCACCCATCTTCCCATATGAGAAATTCACTTTTCAACATATCCTCCAGGTTGACACTCTACGAGCTATAAAGAGGATTAAAACTAATGCCACCGGAACTGATAAAATATCTATTAAGTTGCTGAAAAAGATCCTTTATGCCGTGCTTCCTTTGGTGACTGTTATATATAACAAATCTTTAACCACTGGTTTTTTCCTGAACATTGGAAGTCTACCCTTATCCGTCCAACAAATAAAATTTCTTCTCCCACTGAAGCAAAAGATTTCAGGCCAATCAGCATTCTCCCTGCTCTTTCAAAGGGTTTGGAAAGAATAGTGCACTGTCAAATTTCAATATTCCTAAAAGAAAAGAAAATTTTGAATAAGTTTCAATCAGGATTTCGATCAAATCATAGCACTGAAACGGCGCTTCTCAGTGTTACTGATGACATTCGCCAAGCGATGGATAGAAGTCAGTGCACTATTATGGCATTGTTTGATTTCTCCAAGGCATTTGACTGTGTTATATTCGGTTTGTTGTTGAGAAAGCTGCGTGCTTTAGGATTTTCCGAGGTTAGTACTACCTGGATTAAATCTTATCTCTCGAATCGGCGGCAGTGTGAAGTGTGGCTGACACAGTATCTGACTACAGGATTCTCACTGGTGGTGTGCCGCAAGGTTCATTACTGGGACCTCTTTTATTTTTACTCTACGTAACTGACATTTGTACAGTACTTACATTCACTAGATATCACATGTATGCTGACGATTTACAAATTTACGCCCACTGTGGGGTCCGTGATATACAAACGACAATACGCAACATAAAATTGACATTCAAAAACTTGTGGAATGGACAACGAAACACGGACTGAAGCTTAACGAAAACAAAACCCAAACGATTATCATCTCTCACTCATGACTAAAGAACTATATAGACACAAATAATATGCCCAAAATTTCTGTAAATAACGTCTCTCTTCAGTACTATGACAAAGTGAAACATTTGGGTCTAACTATGAACACAACTCTTGGGTGGTGTGATGCTGTTGTGGGCATCTGTAAGAAGGTGTTTGCTTCAGTTCACTCACTAAAGAGGATGCAGCTCTTCTTGCCAGAACGTGTGAAACTTTTACTGGTAAAAAGGCTCATTTTTCCTCCTTCTTCATATTGTAACTCTGTAATCAATTATATGACTGTGGATCTGGCTAACAAATTGCAGCGATGTCATAATTACTATTTACGTTTTTGTATTTGATCTAAGACGTGACAACCATATAACGCATATCTATATTCAAAATTCCATTCTAAAATTGGCAGATACAAGATTATTAAAAATTCTTATTTTGGTGTATTCTAGTCTTAACTCTGGAGAGCCTATATATCTGGCTGACAAATTCAAATTGATCTCTGAAACAAGCGCAAGAGAGACAAGAATGGCCTCATCAATTCTTCTTATTCCCCGCCATCGAACCTCAACTTACAACAAATCATTTGTCGTTACTGCTTGTCGAGCTTGGAGTTCCCTTCCTAACCATATTAAGTCAGAAGGGAGTCGAAACCGGTTTGCAGCCTTACTGAAAGCTAAATTGCTAGAAACGATGTCAGCGATGGGTTAGTTGGGGTAGATTTGGAGGACGGATAGGGTGCTAGTGAATGTGTGTATGAATTTATTGTATGAATGTATGTGTACTAAATTCTTAAAGATACCTTTATTATATAATTTTCTTATATTTTAACTGTAGTAGTTTTATTTTACTTAAGTTTTATATTATTATATTAAGGTTAATAGTAAGACAGGGCCTTATGGCCCTAAATTCTCCCTTTTGTATATATAATACAAATAAAGTCATTTGAATTTGAATCTATTCAAAATCTCTCTTGGAGTACGACTGATGATGTTTAGATCGAGAAGGACTTTCTTGTACGTCTCTCAGTCCCCTAGTCGTGCATTTGGTCCTCGACTTGCTAGTTGATCTGCTGGTTATGAAAAGTTACCCATTTAAAAATATTGTATTCAGAACGTATCAATTTATGCTAATGAGATAAGTAAATACCAAAACGTAATTAAATTATGAATGGAACATTTGCCAAGTCACTCTCTAGACAAAAGGGGGGTTAAGATGAATGGTTCAGTAATAGTGTTTATATTTCTTGTACGTCTCTCAGTCCCCTAGTCGTGCATTTGGTCCTCGACTTGCTAGTTGATCTGCTGGTTATGAAAAGTTACCCATTTAAAAATATTGTATTCAGAACGTATCAATTTATGCTAATGAGATAAGTAAATACCAAAACGTAATTAAATTATGAATGGAACATTTGCCAAGTCACTCTCTAGACAAAAGGGGGGTTAAGATGAATGGTTCAGTAATAGTGTTTATATTTCTTGTACGTCTCTCAGTCCCCTAGTCGTGCATTTGGTCCTCGACTTGCTAGTTGATCTGCTGGTTATGAAAAGTTACCCATTTAAAAATATTGTATTCAGAACGTATCAATTTATGCTAATGAGATAAGTAAATACCAAAACGTAATTAAATTATGAATGGAACATTTGCCAAGTCACTCTCTAGACAAAAGGGGGGGTTAAGATGAATGGTTCAGTAATAGTGTTTATATTTCTTGTACGTCTCTCAGTCCCCTAGTCGTGCATTTGGTCCTCGACTTGCTAGTTGATCTGCTGGTTATGAAAAGTTACCCATTTAAAAATATTGTATTCAGAACGTATCAATTTATGCTAATGAGATAAGTAAATACCAAAACGTAATTAAATTATGAATGGAACATTTGCCAAGTCACTCTCTAGACAAAAGGGGGGTTAAGATGAATGGTTCAGTAATAGTGTTTATATTTTTGCTTCTCGTAGTGCCTATGAAACATTTGAAAATGAAAACCAGTTTCAATATACTTTCATACTATGTTTTTAAATGCTTGAATTTCAGTATGTAGTCTGAAAAAATTCTACTGGTTAGATTAGTAGGAGTTGAGCCCTAATACCACAGTTATTTTAAAGTACTTGCGTATATACTTGATTGTCTTACAAAAACTAAAAAAGCAATTAATGTATCAAATAATTATCAATAATCAACCACAAAACTAATTCAGAACTTACAATTAGAACGAAATACGTTACATACGACTTACAATGTAGTAATACTAACGTACTATAAGAAACGCAAAAGATTTTCAGTAGACTGTTAGGATAGAGATCGTGAAAGGCGTTCTACTCAAGAAGACATTCCGAAGGTTTAATCCCTCATTACCATTACCACTCACCTAGGCTTTGCTCGTAGTCATAAGCGCCCTCTTGGGAGCCATTGTAGTGGCGTGATACATGGCAAGATTACCTCTTTCTTCAAAGCTGTCCCTGCAGTACAGTTTTTATTTACAAATTGAGTTACTTATCATTAGTTCCTACAGTTATACTCTTTGGGTTAAAACTATTCTATGATTAAATAGCAACTTTATGAACATTTCTAGGGACAAACTTTATTTGGGTATATGTTAGAATGTCTTGCTTTTATAAAATATTATCTATGATTGTAATGACCAATTTATATATTTAAATATCTTTAGTATGTTTATACAATGTTGTGCTACTCCGAAAGTGGTTAAATTCAGAATTATTTTCTTGTTATATGTTACAAAATTCAATGTATCTATTAAATTTACTAGCCTTATAATGTTAAAACGAGGCATTAGACATTTAAATATTTTTATTAATAATTCAAGTTCAATTTTACCGAAAAATTTACATTATATTAAAAAAACAAAGCGAGATTAAACTCATATGAGTTCAGTGTGTTAAACTTGTATAAATCTGTGCTTAATTAGAATTGAGAAATGGTTTATCATTGTAATAAACAGCTATAACATGTTAAAAATTTACTACTTGTATTAAAATATAGTCATAAATATTGTTTTTATCTTCTGAGACTGTACAGTAAACTTTTTCAAAAATTATACGAGTATTTTATCTCAACATGATTGTCATTACCATGTTTGTGATAAGAGCTTTAACTTTTGCAATTACATTTTGGATATGACTATCATTAAAACACGTTTTGGTTTGGTTCTAGAGTATTTATTCTCATCGAACATAGAACTGTTACTTCCTTCAACAATTTTACCATATAAGTATTATTTAACCTGGTTTGTAATTATGTGTTAGGTTAGTTATTGACCTGAAGAAGAGATCAGATTGCAGATCTCGAAACATAGTGTTCCTGATTTTTTGATCACTGAAAGATAGCAAATGTCCGGAAAAATGGTAATTCATTCAATTAATATCTACGTTACAAAAACATAATGATAGCCATGTAGTAAGTGGGTCTGAATATCCTGCCTAGATAGTGACTAAGTACTATTGTAGTACTAGTAACACCGGTGTGATACAATAATTAGACCACATATCGATAGACGGTCCAACTATGAGTCGGTTTAGTAGTGTAGCAACACAATCAACCAACACACCATATTCGATTCCATTAGTATCTCACCTCTGTAATAGCTACGTATGCATTATATGTACTATTTTATCTACACTGCAATGGCCTTTACATATTTATATTAAACTAGCTGTTCCCCGCGGCTTCGCACGCTTTTTGTAAGCTTTGCTCGTGTATGAGCACTTCTGGTTCAAGTGAATTATATTTTCAACGCCGATGTAGAGTTTACCTTGTTGACACTATCAAGAAAATCTGCCAAAAGTGTATGTTTATAGCCATTGTACACATACATATACTTAATAATAAAGTGGTATAACATTCAAGCTATAAGACCAAACAGAAATTCATTTGAAAGACAAATATCCATAAAAACTTAGCGCCTTCACATAGTGTGTGGTTATTATACACAACTATCTCGTAATTGTAGTTTACAATGTGCAGGCGCTATGATAAATTATATATTTTGCAGCGCCTCCTGGTGGTGAGTTACATCAATGGGCAGAGCATATAAACCTTCTACGTGGAAAAATACATATACATAAAAATTTTCATAATGATCGGTCAAATAGTTTCTGAATCTATAAAGGACAAACACACAAACATTTATATATATATATATATATATATATATATACAGGGTGTACATAAAGTCCTGCACGGGTATAATATTTTCTGAATGATAACAGATAAATAAACAAGATTTGGTACATCAATACTACACCTAAAAATCTACTTTTTGAAGGAACTATCAGTTTTCTGTAATATCATGGGGACGTCCCGCAAGGAGTCAGAAGGAAATCTTAAATAGGAGCATAGGTCAATATGGACATCATTTTAAAGGGCTTGTCTAGCAGAGTTTAATGCCGCAAACCGCACTCAAAAAGATTGATCCAGTACAAAATGGTGGCTGTTCAAAGATTTTACTTGGTTACATTTTATTAGTAGCCATAACCCCAGTAAAGCAAAACTGCAACCAAACAAATACTGCAGCTAACCACTACATTATGCTGGTCAGTTGTACAGAAGTGAATTATGACATTAGTTATCCTCAAGGGTTATAAATTTGGTCCTAATATATTGATAACGGGGAAAACCTGATAACACTAACAATTAGAAATCTCTTATCTTTGGGTCGCAGTTAGGACTTTCCTATTAGCCAGTCTATTCATAGTAGGCTATTCTAGTTTTCTTGTTTTAGTAGTGCTGTCCATCCATTTTATCAGTAAAGTAAAGAATGTCTTATTTTACCAGGCGAAGTTAGGGCTAAGAAGCCCTCTCTAACACTTAACCTGGGGACCAACGGCTTAAAGGTGACTTCCGAACCACCACCAATGGCCGGGCAGGCGGGCCGCTTGCAAGGACAGGATCGCTCAGCGGTCACCTGTCCAAGCAGCAGCCACGCTCGGCGTTGGTACAGCTTTAGTACAAAAGAGTTTGTCGTATTGCTTGTAGTTCTTCAAGTACACTATGTCGCTTGACGAACGTGAACGTATAACACTTCTTATGATGGTTGGTTGGGGAAATAACAGACGATCACACGAAGAAGCATGCCATTTATTTAATAACTACTTTCACGAGAGGCAGCCAATTTCTAGAACAACTGTAGGGAGAACTGTTCAACACTTTATGAAAACAGGAAGTGTTTCCGATCGTTATAGGTCGCTGAGATTTCTAATTGTTACTGTTATCAGGTTTTCCCCGTTATCAATATATTAGGACCAAATTTGTAACCCTTGAGGATAACTAATGTCATAATTCACTTCTGTACAACTGACCAGCATAATGTAGTAGTTAGCTGCAGTATTTGTTTGGTTGCAGTTTTGCTTTACTGGGGTTATGACTACTAATAAAATGTAACCAAGTAAAATCTTTGAACAGCCGCCATTTTGTACTGGATCAATCTTTTTGAGTGCGGTCTGCGGCATTAAACTCTGCTAGACAAGCCCTTTAAAATGATGTCCATATTGACCTATGCTCCTATTTAAGATTTCCTTCTGACTCCTTGCGGGACGTCCCCATAATATTACAGAAAACTGATAGTTCCTTCAAAAAGTAGATTTTTAGGTGTAGTATTGATGTACCAAATCTTATTTATTTATCTGGTATCGTTCAGAAAATATTATACCCGTGCAGGACTTTATGTACACCCTGTATATATATATATATATATATATATATATATATATATATATATATATATATAAGTAGATATGAATATGGCGGTTCTGGCGCACTTTTGGGACAGTCAGAAAATCAATGTAAAATACTGTCCATTGAACAATAAACAAATCTAAGAAATCTAACAGGAAAGCACGAATGTTAAATAACCGAATCTTTAGCTGTTTTACTGTTCAATGTTTGCTTCTACATTTATAAGCTGTTTTAATGAAAAAATCCAGAAATCTTAATAAAAAATCTTTATTCTACAAAGTTAATTGTAACACAGTCTTTATCTTTAATAGTCTTTTTTCCAGTAACAATCAAGTGTAATTTTTCATTTTTGTTTAATTCTTTAATCTTTTTCTCATCCAAAACAGTCAAAAATCTGTTCGGTAAGTGTACTTTACAATCTTCCAACTCGGCAATTATTGTAAACCCGAACTTATCTTTCATTTTCTCCAAATTCAAGATTCTATATCTCTTTTTTTCTTCCAATTCCACTAATTTCTTATATTCTTTGAATCTTAGTTCACCAACCTTATTCAACTCTTGTAACAGCGCCGCCATTTATTATAGAAAAATCTTTTAACTAAATTTAGTTAAAAGATTTTTCTATAATAAATAGAACAATCTGAAAACATTTGACCAGAAATTGTGCTGATTTGTGTCAAGTTGTCACAAAAATCACCACTTCTCAAAATTTTAGTTTACAAATTTTTGCTCTTTAAATATGGAGCGGAAAAAGATAGAGTGCCCATACTGCAAAAAAGATGTTTTTGAACATCACTATACTCGGCATTATAATTCGAAGAATCATCTAAAAAACAAAGGCATTTATGAGAAAGAATTGAATTATTTGAGGACTTGGGCTAAAGAAAATCAAATTGTCGATCATGAAAAGATGTACAATATAGAAAAATTGCGTGAATTAAAGAAAAACTTTAAGGAAGATAAAAAAGATCTCAATCTATTTAATGATGAAAAAATTCAATCAATCGCTGAAAAATTGTCCATTGAAACAAACGATAAAACTAAGTCTGAAATGATCGAAGAAATTGACAAAACTCTTAACGAAAAACCTGAAAATATCATAGATGTTGAAGTTTTATCCTCAATACACGGTCTTTTCAAGCAATACATTTTAACAAATTTTAAACGATAATTCCATGTCAATTTACAAATATCTATCAATTATGAGGCCAGAAATTAAGAGTTTAATAGAAAAATTTCAAGAGAATGTTAAAAATATGAAAGGATATCTCTCTTTGGAATGTGAATACGAAAGAACTTTAGTGAACGGTGAAACACAAACGTGTCCAATGTACTTTACTATAAAAGCAGATGAAATCTTTGACGTAAACGACTTTATTACTAAGCAATTTAATAAATTAACACATCGAGAACAGACAAATCATCCAAATAGAGGTTCTGGATGGACATTCAAAAGTTGTAAACAATTAGTTTTGAGCCTTAATAAACACGAATTTATGAACGCAGGATCATATATCGATTTGCCAAAGAAAATCAAAGATAAAAAAGCTTGTATAAATATCAAAAATAAAGATGATTATTGCTTTATTTATTCTATCCGATGTGCTATTGAAAAACCCGAAAGAGACTGCGAAAGATCAAAACAATATGAAAAATTTGTAAATGACGAGATATTTTCAGGTTTCGAGTATCCAATGTCTTTAAAAGATATACAATTATTTGAAAAACGAAGTTACAATTCCAAGTATAAGTATCCGAAAATGTCAATAAATATCTACAGTTATGATGAGAAATTTAACATTGTTCCGTTGCAAATTTCAGAAATGTATGACGCCGAGTTAGAAGTTGATTTATTGTATGTAAAACAAGAAGACAAATCTCATTTTGTTTTGATAACTGATTTAAATAGATTAGTTAGTTCTCAGCTATCTAAACATGAACAAAGGAAATTTCTTTGTAGAAGATGTTTAAGCCATTTCTACAAATCTGGAGATTTAACAGATCATTTAGAAATTTGCAAGCAACATGAAGTTTGTAAACCAATTATGCCATTTCCAGGTCAAACAACATCATTTACTAATTATCAAAAGAAGTTTAGCCATCCTTACGTTATTTATATGGATTTTGAGAGCATATTAGAAAAAATTCCGACATGCAAGAACAATCCACAAAGATCGACTACAACCAAGATTCAGAAGCACATTCCTTATGGTTTTACTCTATATTTAGTGTCGAATGTGACCAATCGTATGTACAAGCCGATATGTTATCGAGCAAAAAATGAAGAAGATTTGCCAAATGTTTCCTGCAAAATTGTTTGAAGATCTTAATAAATTATCGAAATACATAGCTAAAAAGTATAATTCTAAGAATAAAATACCTATGAAATTGACCGAAGAAGAAGAATTAGCGTACCAAAATTCTAGTCTTTGCCACATTTGTGAAGAAATATCGTATATTCGTATAGATACAGAAAAAACTTTAGGTTTTATGCCAGATGATTGGTACGATGATACGTACAAGAAATGTAGAGATCATTGTCATTTGACTGGAAAGTTTCGAGGAGCAGCTCATAGAATTTGTAATCTAAATTTGAAATTTCCTCAGAATATTCCCGTTTTCTGTCACAATATGTCAAATTACGATACTCATTTGTACATAAAAGAATTGGCTAAGCAATATGGAAATGTTGATTTGATCGCAAACACCGATGAAAAATATATAAATTATTCTGTAAATTCTGGATACGGGTATGAGTTTAATGGTGACAAACCTAGAAAGTTCATAAAATTCTCTTTCGTGGACACATTTAGATTCATGGCCTCGTCTATTGAAAAATTAGCGAAAAATCTAAAGAAAGAAGACTTCAAACATACAAATCATTTTATACAGGATGGAAGAATATTGAATGAGATAATAGAAAGACAGCCAAATGACGACGACGAGATTTTTAAAATTCTATCTGGAAAAGGAATATTTCCCTATGAATTTATCGACAGTATTGAAAAACTTGATTACACAGAAGAATTGAGAATTCAAGATTTCTATTCACTTTTGACAGATGAGAGCATATCTGAGAAAGATTTTCAACACTACTTAAATGTTTGGAACAAATTAAAAGAGAAAAATCTAGGAAATTACTCTGATCTCTATAACATTCAAGATGTTCTATTGCTCGCTGATATCTTTGAAAATTTTAGGAATATTTGTTTGAATTGCTATAAGCTTGATCCAGCACACTATCTAACAGCTCCCAGTCTTGCATGGGATGCTATGTTTAAAATTAACGAAGATAGAATTACAATTAATTAGTGATTATAATATGTATTTGATGATCGAAAAAGGTATTCGCGGAGGCATTTCTCAGTGTATTAAACGATATGTGAAAGCAAATAACAAATATTTAAAATATTTTGATAAGACAAAGCCCGAAAACTATTTACTCTATCTCGATGCAAACAACCTTTATGGGTATGGTCTTATGCAAAAACTGCCGTTTAGTGATATCAAGTGGATGGATCCTAAAACGTATACAAAAGAAGAGTGGCAAGAAACAATTTTGGAACTCACTGGCGACGAAGATTATGGCTATATTCTCGAAGTCGATCTTGGATATCCAACAAATTTACACGAACATCACAAGGATTTACCTCTTGCTCCAGAACATTTTAAAAACAAACTTTGCACAACTCTACTGGATAAAACTGAATACGTTGTTCATTCGAGAAATTTGAAATTCTATCTGGAACAAGGAATGGTGTTTAAAACATGTGAATAGAGTTATCGCATTCGATCAGAAGCCTTTTATGAAAGAATACATTGATTTTAACACAAACATGAGAACCAAAGCTACAAGCGACTTTGAAAAGGACTTTTATAAGCTGATGAACAACTCAGTTTTTTGGAAAATCTATGGAAAATGTGAGAAACAGATGTGATATTAAGCTTGGAAATGAAGAATTTTCAATGAAACAAGCTAAGAAAACAAATTTCAAATGCTTTAACATCTTTGACGACAACTGTTATAGCGAGTCACATGTACAAACAAAAGGTTAAATTTAACAAACCGATTTACATAGGATTTTCAGTTCTCGACCTCTCAAAATTGCTAATGTACGAGTTTTATTACAACAAATTAAAGAAGTTTGATCCAGATTTGAATCTGTGTTACATGGATACAGACAGTTATTTTCTAGAATTGAAACGAGATCCTTTTAAAATTATTAAAGAAAATATAGATGACTTTGATACAAGTGATTATCCAAAAGATCATGAATGTTTCACTACTAAAAAATAAGAAGGTAATAGGGAAATTCAAAGATGAGTTAAATAGCGAAGTTTTAGAAGAATTTTGTGGTTTAAGGTCTAAGATGTACTCGTACAAATATCTAGATAAAAACCCAGTTAGGTGTAAAGGAATTAAGAGAAGCGTTGTAAATAAAACAATAAATATCGAAAAACTTGAAGAGATGTTTGTTCGAAGATAAAGAAGAATTTAGGGAGATGACAGTCATCAAAAGTTATAAACATGAGTTGTACACTGTTACCATAAACAAGCTGGCACTGAACGCTAAAGATGATAAGAGAATTGTCCTAGAAAATAAGATCGATACAGTACCGTATGGCTATAAATCTGATATATTAGACGAATTAAATAAACTTGGAAACTTTGATATGTAAATGGAAGATGATTTAATTCACTGTCACAAGTGTAAAAAGAAAACGAAAAATATAAATTCAAAAATCGTTCAAACTCAAAATGGATTGTATAGAATTGCTGCAAAATGTTCAAAATGTAAGACAAACAAGAGTAAGTTTATAAAGAATCCAAATCCAAAACCTGTTAAGCAAGAATTGAAGACTAAAGATGAGATAGAGATTGAAGCTCGAGAAATTCATGCACCAGTACGAAAAAAGTTTAAAAAGAGGAAAAATTATAACATTAGGAATTGACGATTTATGGGCAGCAGATTTAGTTATAATGTCTAACTATTCAGATCAAAATGATGGATTTAAGTATATGTTAAATGTTATTGATACTTTCTCAAAATGGTGGAGTCCGTGAGGACCGAATCCGCCAGGGCCGAATAGTGAAATTCGTCCGGCCAAGACGAAA
>NW_025781827.1:0-20827 GCF_021130785.1 Homalodisca vitripennis | reverse complement strand
AACGAGGGGCCGGGGCAAAAAAAATTTGGGGTGACTACTTCATTTGGGGTTTTTTTTTGAAAAACATACACCCAAAATTTAACTAATAATGACTTTTGTTTTGTCCCCCCACAGTTATCACAAATAATTTTAAATGATTAACGGTGGGGGCAGGGGCCTTCACGAAACTGAAACATGCATGACATAATTTCCTCACAACCCTTTGACGCTTGGCCCTCATGCCACAAATACATAGAAGCTTGTCGTGAGCTTATGTCATGGATACACAAGTTATAAGTCCACAACAGTCTAGAATAGTAGACCTTAGAAACACGTCAAGACTGGGTTGACAGCATTTTTGTAAGCCCAAAACAAACCCCCTTTGTGGCTTGAATCATTTTTGGCTTGTTCTTTGGGCTTTGTCTAATTGTGCTTTAGCACTCTCTGCCTTGCGTAGGTGGAGTTCTTTCTGTACTGTAGCTGCCTGTTTTTCGTCAGGTGATCCAGTACAATAAGCTGTTGGAGTCTGTCACATGTAGCACATGTGTCTGTTTGTGGCCTGTGAAAATTTAAAAATTGAATTTAGTATTAAAAACATACCTGTAGTATGGAAGCGTTACAGGCTCCTTACCTTTTTCTTTACACAGCTCCTTGTAAAAATCATACATTTTTTACATTGAGGCCAGATTAAGATACTTTTTATTTGGATTTTGTTGACGTGAGTAGGGGCTAGTGTATCTAGGAAATTTCATAATATGCTCCTTGACAAACTCCAACTTTTCTGGGTTTGGTTTTTTTTCGGAGGAATTTTTTTCCCTCGCTTATCTCTTGGTGAAATAGATGTTTCCTGATAGTTGTTTTCTTTTTACAATATTCATAACGCTTTTGGTTGGAAATGTCAATTGTTTTAAGAAAAAACTCCTTGCATACTTTTTTCCTACCAAAAAATACTGGCACGAAACAGATTTATTGTAATGTTCATTGTTTGCTCTGGTCTGATGTGGACTATGGTGTAAATTACAGAATTCAAGAAAGCCGACTGCAACTCCCCGTTTCCAAGAGCCCCAAAACTCATTAAATATTTCTTGGCGTTTCTCTGAGGGAAAATCACTGCACTCATACCTACAATTTTTTGGGTTTAAAAAACTCTGACCTGCTTTGGTTGATGGTTTTTCCCTGTTCTGTCAGTGTACCCTTCCCCTTTATTGCGGCAATCGACCCCTTTTTTCTCTTCCACTGATCAGGCCTTCTTGTTTTCTTCTTTCCTTCATGTTTTGGTCTTTTTGCAGCGGTCCATTATTTTGCTCTTTACAACCACGCCACCCTGGAGAATAGATTTTGGGTATAGAAAATTAGTATAAAGTTATGACTTTGCTAAAACTTTTTTAATTATTAGACATTGTAATGTATTTGTATAAGCATTTATTGTCCACGATTTTTTTAATTGTATGGTCACCTTGTTATTAGTTAGAAGAGATGTGGTTCACAATTTTTTTCATATATTTTCTTCCTTAAAGGTGAACTAAACAGAAAATAAATAATGCAGAGGGTAGTTTATTTTTTCCAGTGGATAAATTATTATGGTTATTAAAATTGAGGCAAGACTAATGTAGTACACTACTATGCAGGGTGATATAATGTCTTTGAAGGCTAACTAATGTGACTAGGCCTAATTCCCGAATTGTTGTGTAGCCAGGAATTTTGGCTGGTCTGTGTAGCAAACAAATAACTTACTTTTTTTAAATATATTTCTATATCCTCAGTTTTTTGTTTTGTTTTCTTCAAAATTTACTTACATGGGAGAAAATATGGTAGGGCCTTTGCTTTTAAAGATAAATAAAAAAAAATTTAATTTTTGAAGGGGGCGATTTCTGGGAAAAGTTTCTCTTGCAGAATTGTTTTTCATTTCCATTGGCAAATAGTCAGGGTCTGGTTCTGTGTCACTCCCAAGAAAAAAAAAAAAAATTAAATTTAAAACTTGATGTAAAATAAGCCTTTGTCTTCAAAAAATTGTGTAAATTTTTCATTAATTAATAATAGAAGCTGTGTTTAAAAAGGGCCCTAGCCTATTCCAGAAAAAACTTTTTCTTTAAGAAGCAGAAAAAATTCATTTTCTCAAACAATGAAACGGTTTTTTAATTTTTTTTAAAGGAAACAATTTTCCCTTCAAAAGAGGTTAGGTTCATTTCCCATCAGAAAAAAACAATTGTTGCCATTTCTTTTTTATCTAGTTGTCTATTACCCAAATATTAAAAAAATTTTTACAAAAAGGGAAATTCTCATTTCATTAATATTAAACAATAAGCAATATAATTGTTATTAAAAAATATTTAATAATTAAAAATTTTTAAGGGTCTTTAAACCCGTAAACTTCACTGACCCGAAAGAGTAATGAAAACAACAATGTTTTCCCTGCAGTGTTTCAAAAAATCCGCTAGTAGTCAAAAGGGGTACATGTGACTTGTATCTCTTGCC
The DNA here is from genome assembly GCF_021130785.1 of Homalodisca vitripennis. Lineage (NCBI taxonomy): Eukaryota > Metazoa > Arthropoda > Insecta > Hemiptera > Cicadellidae > Homalodisca > Homalodisca vitripennis. The sequence continues at coordinate 18,373 of NW_025781827.1, read as the reverse complement.
CCCTCATCAAAAAATTTTTTTTGTTCAGTAGTAAGGGTATTCATGGGTAGGCTCAGCACTGATGGTGATGACTTTTTTACCTCTTTTGGGCCCCCCCTTTTTATTATTTTTAGCTACCAAGGAAAACTGTGTTTTTTAACTCATTTCACCCAAAAAATGGACTTGTACCCTTGTCTTCTAACCCCTTCAATTTTTTATTTGGAAAATTTTTTTTATTCCCGTTTTAGTCACCCCCGTATTTTTTGTATTATTAAAAACCCTTTTACTAAATCTCAGCAAAAATAATAGTAAAAAATTTCTTTAGGGGTTAAAAAAAAAGAAAAGATATCGAAAAAAACAAAACAAAAGGTTGGGGGGGAAATTTCCCAGGAAACGTAAAAATTTTTTTTTGGAAAATTTTTTTTTCTCAGGGTTTAGTCCCCTTTTTTAATATTTTTAAAAATTATAAGCGTCATTTTACTAAATCGCAGCTAAATAATAGTAACACACAATAGTTAATACAAAATTTAAAAAATATCGAAAATAACAAAAATTAAGTGGTTTCCTAGGGAAACGTAAATTATTCTTTGAATAATTTTATTCAGTTTTTGTAAAAATTTTACTATTTATTATACAATAAACGCAATTTACCCAAATCTCAGCAATCTTTAGTAACACACTATATTAAATACAAATCAAAAGATATCGAAAAAAAAAACAAAAAAATTAAGTTGGGTTTCCCCAAAAAAACGTAAAATTTTTCTTTGGAAAAAAAAATTTTATTTAGTTTTTTGTCCAAAATTTTACTATTTTTTATATATTAAATGCCCTTTTACTAAATCTCAGCTACCTAATAGTAACACAAATATAGTTAATACAAATCCAAAAAAAATCGAAATTAACAAAACTTTTTGTGGTTTAATAGGAAAAAAGTATTTTTTCTTTGGAAAATTTTTTTTATTTAGTTTTAGTCTTATTGTACTATTTATTATATATTAACGCCTTTGTAATAAAAACTCTTTAAAAAATAATAGTAACACTTATTGTACCAACACAATTTAAAAAAATATCGAAAATAACAAAACATTAGGTGTTTTTCCCAGGAAACGGAAATTATTCTTTGGAAAATATTTTTTTCAGTTTTTAAAACCAAAATTTTTAATATTTTGGGTATAAGAAAAGCCCTTTTACTTTAAAACTCAGCTTTCCTAAAAAAAAAAACACACTTTTTGTTTAAAACAAATTTAAAAAAAATCGAAACTAACAAAACATTGGGTGGTTTCCTAGGAAACCTAAAAATTTTTTTTTGGAAAATTATTTTATTTATTTAAAACCATTGTAAAATTTATGATTAAAGAAAAAAGGCCCTTTTACTAAATCCAGCTTTCCTTTTTAGTAACACACTTTTGTTAATACAAAAATTAAAAAATTTTCGGGAAAATAACATAACAGTATGGGGTTTTCCTAAGAAAAAAAATTTTTTCTTTGGAAAATTAAATTTTTCTCAGCTTTAGTCAAAAATTTTTCTATTTATAATATTTAAAAGTCTTCTACTGAATTTTCCCGGGTAACTAATAGAAAAACAAATAGTTAATACAAAACAAAAAATATCGAAACTAACCAAACATTTAAATGGTTTCCCCAAAGGAAAAATTAAATTATTTTTTGGGGAAATTTTTTTTTATTTTTGTTTTTAAAAACATTGTAATATTTTGATTTTTAAAAAACGCCTTTACTTTAAACTCAAACTACCCAATGTAACATACTATAGGTAAATAAAAATCAAAAAATATCCCAAAATAACAAAACCCCTTAAATGATTTTCCCAAGGGAAAAATTACATTATTCTTTGGAAAAAAAAATTTTTTTTAAATTTGGGTTTTTTAAAACACATTGTTAAAAATTTATGATTTTTAAGGAAACGCCTTCTTTTCAATCTCAGCTACCTAATAGTAACACACTATAGTTAATACAAATCAAAAGATATCAAACTAACAAAACATTAAGTGGTTTTACCTAGGAAACGTAAATTATTCTTTGGAAAAATTATTTTATTCAGTTTTAGTCACATTGTACTATTTATAATATTTAAAGCCTTCTACTAAATCTCAGCTAACTAATAGTAACACACTATAGTTAATACAAATCAAAAGATATCGAAATAACAAAACATTAAGTGTTTCTAGAAACGTAAATTATTCTTTGGAAAATTTTTATCACTTTAGTCACATTGTACTATTTATAATATTATAAACGTCTTCTACTAAATCTCAGCTAACTAATATAACACAATAGTTAATACAAATCAAAAGATATCGAAATAACAAACATTAGTTGTTTCCTAGAAACGTAAATTATTCTTTGAAAATATTTTATTCATTTCAGCCACATGTACAATTATCATAAAACCTTCTACTAATCCAGCACTAATAGTAACACACTATAGTTAATACAATCAAAAGATATCGAAATAAAAACATTAGTGGTTTCCTAGGAAACGTAAATTATTCTTAAAAAATATTTTATCATTTAGCACATGTACATAGTACATTAAACGCCTTCACTAAATCTCAGCACCTAATAGTAACACACTATAGTTAATACAAATCAAAAGATATCGAAACTAACAAAACATTAAGTGGTTTCCAGAAACGTAAATTATTTTTGGAAAATTATTTTTATTAATTTTAGTCACATTGTACTATTTATAATAATACAAACCTTCTACTAAATCTCAGAAAAACTAATATAACAACTATAGTTAATACAAATAAAAGATATCGAAAATAACAAAACATTAAGTGGTTCCTAGGAAACGTAAATTATTTTTGGATTATTTTATTCAGTTTATCACATTGTACTATTTATGATATATAAACGCCTTCTACTAAATCTCACTACCTTAATGTAACACACTATGTTAATACAAATCAAAAGATATCGAAATAACAAAACATTAGTGTTTTCCTAGGAAACGTAAATATATTCTTAAAAATTATTTTATTATTTTAGTCACATTGTACTATTATGTATATTAAACGTCTACTAAATCTCAGCATAACTAATAGTAACACACTATAGTTAAATACAAATCAAAAGATATCGAAACTAACAAAACATTAAGTGGTTTCCTAGGAAACGTAAATTATTTTTGGAAAATTATTTTATTAGTTTAGTCACATTGTACTATTTATGTCATATAAACGCCTTCTACTAATCTCAGCAACTAATAGTAACAACTATAGTTAAATACAAATCAAAAGATATCGAAACTAACAAAACATTAGTGGTTCCTAGGAAACGTAAATTATTCTTTGGAAAATTATTTTATTCAGTTTTAGTCACATTGTACTATTTATGATATAAAACGCCTTCTACTGAATCTCAGCTACTAATAGTAACACACTATTGTTAATACAAATCAAAAGATATCGAAACTAACAAAACATTATGTTGTGTTTGAAACCTACAAATCCGCACTAAAGTAACACACAATTAATAAATAAAAGAATGAATAACAAACATTAGTGGTTCCTAGAAACGTAAATTTAAAATTATTTTTTTGCCATGTACATAGATAACGCCTTCACTAAATCTCAACTATAGTACAACTATAGTAATACAATAATATCATAACAAAACTAGTGTTTCAGGAAACGTAATTATTTGGATTATTATATTAGTAATTGTACTATTTATTATAACTTCACATCCAACTATAGTAACAAGTAATAAAATAAAAGATACGAAAAAAAATTAGTGTTCAGAACGAATTTCTTGATATTTTATTATTACCATTGTATATAAAAACGCTTCTACTATAGTACCTATAAACCACTTTAATAATAAAAGTACAAAAAAACATTAGTGTTCAGAAACGAAATATTCTAAAATATTTTATTTTAATTTATAATTTAAACGCTACTATCTCAGCAAATAACCACATTAATACAATAAATATCATACAAAATAGTGGTCCAGAACGTAATATTTGAAAATTATTTTATATTGCACATGACATAGTCTTAAGCTTCCTAATTCAGACAAAGTAACAACAGTAATACAAATAAGAATCAATAACAAATTAATGTTCTGGAAACTAATATTTTTGATTATTTTGTTAGACTGTATATTATATTAACCTTCTACTATCACTTAAGACACATGTAATAAAATCAAAATACGAAATAAAACTTAGTGTCCAACTAAATTATTCTTTGAAATATTTTTAGTTGCACATTTATATTGTTAAGCTTCACTAATCCACACTAAAGTAAACATAGTAAATCAAAAGATATCGAAACAACTTAGGGTTTCCTGGAACGTAAATATTTTTAAAATTTTTTTATCATGATAATAGTATATTAAACGCCTTCACTAAATCTCAGCAAACTAATAGTAACACAAAAGTTAATACAATCAAAAGATATCATCAAACTAAAACTTAAGTGTATCCAGAAACTAAATTATTTTTGAAAATTATTTTATTAATTTAAAAGATATCAAATAACTATTAACATTAAGTGTTTCCTAGAAATCTAAAACTGAATATTAATTATTAGAAATACAAATAAAGTATAATAACAAAAACGCATGTTTACTAAGACGCAAATTATATTAGTATTATATTCATTTTAGTAATACTAATAAAGAAAAGAAACTACAACATAGTGTTTCCTAGATATGTAAAATTATTAATTCTTTGAAAAGATATAATTAACAAAACATTAGTTCCAAATTGTAATTATTTCTTGAAAACTTTATCAATTCTCAGCATACTAATTACACATTAGTTAACTTCCAAATCAAGAACGAAACTAACAAACAATAGTTATCACAAAGAATAAATTATTCTAAAACATTAAGTGTTTCTTCAGTAAAGTCAAATTTCTTAATATATATTTAACGCTTTATCACAGTACTAATATTAAACCTATATCAAATTCACAAATAATATTAAACTAACAAAAATTAAGTGTTACAGAAAAGTATCAAATTAACAAAACATTATGTTTTCCTAGTTAGTAAATTATTTTGGATAATATTATAATTTTTATAAATCTCGTACTATGTACTATATATGTATATACAACTCTATAATATCGTAAATAACTAATCATTAATATTATAGGTAAATAAATTAATTTGGAAAATAATTATAGTTTCCCTAGAATTGTAATTATTTATGGATATTTATTAAGTTTTAGCACATTGTACATTACTAAATAAACGCTTCTTAATACATAAAAGCATATAAAACACAAGTAATAGATAAAGTATCGAAAAACAAAATTATGTGTTTCTAGGAATAATTATTATTCTTTTTAAAATATTTTATTAGTTTAACACATTACTAATTATGAAATTAAAGCCTTCACTAAATCTACAAACTAAAAGAACAAATAAAACAAATCAAAGATTCAAAGTAAACAAATATTTTAAAATTATTTTTTAATTTTAGTCAATTGTATATTTATGTATATTAAAGCCTTACTAAATCTCAGAAACTAATGTAAAATATAGAAAAATAAAAAGATATCAAATAACAAACATTAAGTGGTTTCTAGGAAACGTAAATTATTTTGATTTTTTATTAGTTTTAGTCACATTGTACATTATGATATAAACCTTCTATAATCTCAGCAACTATAGTAACACTATGTTAATACAATCAAAAGATATGAATAACAAAAATTATGTTTCCTAGGAAACGTAAATTATTCTTTAAATTATTTATTCAGTTATCACATTTATTTTTATGAATTAACGCCTCTACTAATCACAAATAAAGTAACAACAATAGTTAATACAAATCAAAAGATATCGAAAAAAACATTAGTGGTTTTAGGAACGTAAATTATTCTTTAAAAATATTTTATTCATTTTGCACATATAATAATATGAATACAAATTCAGCTACTATAGTAACACACTATGTTAATAAAATCAAAGATTCATACAACATTAAGGTTTAGGAAACGTAATTATTTTAAAATTATTTATTAATTTAGTCATTGTACTATTTATCATTAAAAGTTACTAAATCAGAAAAATTAGTACATACATAGTAAATACATAAAATATGAAATACAAACATAAGTGTTTCTAGAAACGTAAATTTCTTTGGAATTTATCAGTTTAGCTATTGTACTATTATGATAAAAAACGTTCTACTAATCAGCTACCTAGTAACACATATTGTTAAAATCAAAAGTTCGAAATACAAACATTATGTAGACTAAATATTTAAAATATTTTATCCATAATATGAATAAAGCTTATCCAGAAACGAAAGTAATTATTATATTATTAAATTATTTTAAGCAAACTTGTAAAAATTAGTATTTAAGCCTACAAATTTAACAAGTAAATTTATTAAAATCAAAAGATATCGAAATAAAAAACATAAGGTTTCTAGGAACGTAATTATCTTTGAAATATTTATTCATTTAGCACAGTACTAATTATAACATAACCTTCTAAATCTAGCAACTAATAGTAACCAAATTAAAAAACAAAGTATCGAAATAACAAACATTATGGTTTAGGAAACGTAATTATTTCTTTGAAAATTATTTTATTCATTTAAGACATTGTATTATAATATAACGCTTCAAAGAAACATAATAATACAAACAAAGTTAATACAATCAAAAAATCGAAATAAAAACATTAAGTGTTTCCTAGAAAAATGTTTTGTTATTTCAAAATTTTTTTGTTTTTGTATTAAACTTTTGTTTTGGTTTACTTTTATTTTGCTGAGATTTAGTAAAGGGGTTTAATTTTCAAAAATTTGTCCCTTTGGGTTTTAAATGAAAAAAATTTAATTTTCCAAAAATAATTTACTTTTCCCTGGGAAACCACTTAATGTTTTGTTATTTTCGTATTTTTTAAATTTGAAATTAAAACTAAAGTATGTTATTTTTTTTATTTGGGCTGAGATTTTAGGGGGGTTTTTTATAATAAAAAATTACAATGTTCAAAAAACTAAATAAAAAATTTTTTTTAAAAATTTTACTTTTTCCCGGGGAAAAAACCACTTAATGTTTTTTTTTTTTAAAATATCTTTTTTGTTTGGTTTAAAAATTTTGTGTTCCCTTTTAAGTTTCTGAATTTAGTAAAAGGCGTTAATTATAATAAATAGTAACAATTTTGGGCTAAAAAAAATAAAAAAATTTTCCAAAAAATAATTTACTTTTCCCTTTGGGAAACCACTTAAGTTTTTTTTGTTTGATATTTTTTGGTTTTGTTTTAAAACTTTTGTGTTTTAAACTTTTATTTTGCTGAGTTTTTATAAAAGGGCGTTTAAATACATAAAAAAGGTAAAAAATGGGGATGAAACTGAATTTAAAAAAAATTTTCAAAGAATAAAAATTTCCGTTTCCTGGGAAAACCCACATAATGTTTTTTGGTTTTTCGATTTTCTTTTGATTTGTATTAACAATAGTGTTTACAAAAAGGTAGTAAAATTTCGTAGAAGGCGTTTCTTATATCAAAAAAAAAAAAAAATTCCCAATTGCCCTAAATGAATAAATAATCCAAAGAAAAAATTTAGTTTCCTGGGAAAAACCACTTAATTTTTTGGTTAGTTTCATATCTTTTTTTTTGAAAATTTACTATAGAAATTTACTAAATTTTTTTTTAAGATTTAGAAAGAAGGCTTGTAAATGCCCAAAATATTTACAATGTGACAAAAATTTTAAATAAAAAAATTTTCCCAAAAAAAAATTTTTACTTTTCCTGGGAAAAACCATTTAATTTTTTTGTTAGTTTCGATATTTTTTAATTTGTATTAACAATAGTGTTTTTACTATTTTTTTCTGAAAAATTTAGTAGAAGGCTTTTTTTTATAAAAAATTATCCAATGTGACAAAAACGAAAAAAATTTAAATAATAATAATTTACTTTTTCCTTGGAAACCACTTAATGTTTTGTTATTTCGATATCTTTTGATTTGTTTTAAAAATAGGTGTTACTAAAATTTTTCCCTGATTTTTATAAAGGCGTTTTATACAAAAAAAAGTTAAAATTTGGGCAAAAACGGGAATAAAAAAATTTTTCCCAAAAAAATTTAATTTAGTTTCCGGGAAAAACCCACTTAATGTTTTTTAGTTTCGTTTCTTTTGATTTTTTTTTTAACTTTTAGGGGGTTTTTCCCAAATTAGTTTTGCGGAGTTTTTAGTAAAGGCTTTTTAATATCAAAAATTTGTAAAATTGGGACTAAAAAAAAAAAAATTTAATTTTCCAAAGAAAAATTTTTTTACGTTTCCAAAGGAAAAACCACTTAATTTTTTGGGTTAGTTTCGAAACTTTTGATTTTTATTAACTAAAGTGTTTTACTTTAGTTTGCTAAATTTTTAAATTTAAAGGGGGTTTTTTTAATAACAAAATTTTTAATAAAAATTGGACAAAACTAAATAAAATTTTTTTTAAAAAGAATAATTTCGATTCCTGGGAAAACCCAAAAATTTTTTGTTACTTTCGTACTTTTGATTGGTTTTTTAACAATAGGGGTTACAAAATTGGGTTTAGCTGGTTTTAGTAGAAGGCTTTTTAAAGTACCCAATATATTTACAATGTGGCTGAAACTGAATAAAAAAAATTTTTTTCAAAGAAAAAATTTTACGTTTCCCTAGGGAAAAAACCCTTAATGTTTAGTTATTTTTCGATATTTTTTTGATTTGTTTTAAAACTTTTGGGGTTTTACAAATTATTTAGCGAGTTTTTTTAGAAAGAAAAAGGTTTATAAAAATTAAATAAATAGTAAATGGTAAAAAAGCTAAATAAAAAAATTTTCCCAAAAAAATAATTTACGTTTCCTGGGAAAACTTTTTAATGTTTTGTTATTTGATTCTTTTGATTTGTATTAATTTTTATTTGTTTACTATTATTTGTGAGTTTTTAGTAAAAGGGTTTTTTAATTAAACAAAAATTTTATACAATGGGGCCTAAACTAATTTAAAAAAATTTTTTTTTAAAAAAAATTTTAAAACTTTTCCAAGGAAAAACCATTAATGTTTTGTTATTTTAAATTTTTTTGTTGTAAAAAACTAAGTGTGTTATTTTTAAATTTTGCTGAGATTTAGTAAAAGGGGCTTTTAATATAAATAAAAAAGTAAAATTTGACTAAAACTGAAAAAATAAAATTTTTCCAAAAAATTTAATTTCCTTTTTCCTAAAAACCCAAAATAATGTTTGTTTTTTTGAATCTTTTTTTTGGAATTAACAATAGTGTGTTCCTATTGGAAACGGGGAAAATTAAAGTAAAAACCCCTTTTAAAAGTTTAAAAATTATACAATTTTGCTAAAACTGAATAAAATTTTTTCCAAAGAATAATTTACTTTTCCCTTTGGAAAAAAAAATTTTAATGTTTATTTTATTTTCGATATCTTTTGATTTGTTTTAAAATATTTGGTTACTATTATTTTCTAAAGTTTTTAGTAAAGGGCTTTTAATTTTTAAATTTAAAAAGTACAATGGGGTTTAAACTAAATAAAAAAAATTTTTCCAAAAAATTAATTTACGTTTCCTGGAAACCATTTAAATTTTTTGTTATTTTTGAAAATTTTTTTGATTTGAAAATTTCCTATGTTTGTTACTATTTTTTTGCTAAAATTTTATTGGGCTTTTAATTTAAAATATTATTTCCAATTTGGGGCAAAAAATGAAAAAAAAAATTTTTTAAAAAAGAAAAATTTTTACTTTTCCCCTGGGAAAACCACTTAATGTTTTGTTAGTTTGATTTTCTTTGTTTTGGGTATTAACTATAGTGGGGTTACTATTGGGTTGGCTGAATTTAGAAAGGGGGGTTTTAATTACCAAAATTTTAATAAAATTGGTTTAAAACTGAAAAAAAAATTTTTTAAGAAAAAAATTTCCCTTTCCCAAAAAACCCCCTTAATGTTTTTTAAATTTGATATTTTTTGATTTTTTTAAAACTTTTGGGGTGTTATTTATTGGGTTGTGGATTTAGTAGAAGCTTTTTAATGTACATAAATAAAACAATGGGGCTAAAACCTAAATTAAAAAAATTTTTCAAAGAATAAATTTACGTTTTCCTAAAAAACCCAACAAAAAGTTTTTTTTTTTTTTCGATATCTTTTAAATTTGTATTAACTTTTGTTTTTTACTTTTGGGTTAGCTGAGTTTTTAGTAAAAGGGTTTTTAATTTTAAAAAATAGTACAATTGACAAAAACTAAATAAAAAAATTTTCCAAAAAATTTTAATTTTTTTTTTCCCTGGGAAAACCACATAATGTTTTTTTAAGTTTGAAAATTTTTTTAATTTGTTTTTAACATAGGTTTTTACTATTATTTTCTGAGTTTTTAGTAAAAGGGCCCTTTAATTTATAATTTAAATAGTCCCAATTTGGGGTTTAAAATTAAATAAAAAAAATTTTCCCAAAAAAATAATTTAGGGTTTCCTAGGAAACCATTTAAAATGTTTTGTTATTTTCGATATTTTTTGGATTTGTTTTAAACTATAGTGTGTTACAATTATTTTTGCTGAATTTTAGTAGAAGGCGTTTAATATACATAATTAATACAATGTGACAAAAAACTAAAAAAAAATTTTATTTTTAAAAAATTTAAATTTAAAATTTCCGGGGAAAACCCCCTTAATGTTTTTTTTTATTTCCAAATATTTTTTGTTTTGTTTTTAAACTTTTGGGGTGTTACTAAAAAGGAAAGCGGGTTTTTAGTAAAGGCGTTTTTATATAAAAAAGGGGAAAAATTTGGGGGCCCAAAAAAATGAATAAAAAAAATTTTTCCAAAGAATAATTTTGTTTCCTAAAAACCAATTAATTTTTTTTTTTTTTTCGATATCTTTTGATTTGTATTAAATTTTTTGTGTTTTACTTTTAAAATTTGCTGAATTTAGTAAAAAGGGTTTTTTTTTTAAAAATAGTACAATTGATTTAAAACTGAATAAAAAAATTTTCCAAAAGAATAATTTAGTTTCCTGGGGAAACCACTTAATTTTTTGTTATTTTTGGTATCTTTTGATTTGTATTAACTATATTGTTTTTACTTTTAATTTTTGCTGAAAATTTAGTTAAAGGCTTTTAATTACATTTTAAAATACAATGGGGTTTAAAACTAATTTAAAATTTAATTTTTTAAAAAAAAAATTATTTTTCCCCTGGGAAAACCCCCCTAATGTTTTGTTTATTTGGGATATCTTTTGTTTTGGGTATTAACTTTTGTGTGTTACTTTTATTTGTGGATTTATTAAAGGCGTTTAATTAAATAAATAGTACAATGTACTAAAAAATAAAATTAAAATAATTTTTCAAAAAATAATTTACGTTCCTGGGAAACACTTAATTTTTTGTTTTTTTTTTCGATTTTTTTTTGGTTTTGTATTAACTATGGTTTTTTACAATGGGGTTACTGAGTTTTAGTAAAGGGTTTTTTAAAATTTTTATAAATAGAAACAATGTGACAAAAACTGAATAAAAAAAATTTTTCCCAAAGAATAATTTACTTTTCCCTGGGAAAACCCTTTTAAATGTTTTGTTATTTGAATCTTTTTTTTGGGTTTTTAATTTTTAGTTTGTACTATTGGGTTTTTTCTAAATTTTTTGGAAAGGCCCTTTAAAATTTACATAATAGAACAATGGGGCCTTTTTTAATAAAAAAAAATTTTTCCCAAAAAAAAATTTAAAGGTTTCCTGGGAACCCAAATTAATTTTTTTTTGCTTATTTTTCGATATCTTTTTAATTTTTTTAACTATTTTTTTGGTTATTTTTGTTTGCTGAAAATTTGTAGAAGGCGTTTAATATCCCATAAATAGTACAATGTGAAGAAACTGAATAAAAATTTTTCCCAAAAAAAAATTTTACTTTTTCCTAGGAAACCCCTAAAGTTTTGTTATTTTGATATTTTTTGATTTTTTTTTTAAAAACTTTGTTCCAAAAAAAGGAAGTGGGATTTGTAAAAAGGTTTAATTTTTATAAAAAAATTAGTAAAATTTGTGGCTTAAAACGAAAAAATAATTATCCAAAAAATAATTTACGTTTCCTGGGAAAACCCAATTTAAATTTTTTTAGTTTTTTTCGAAAACCCTTTTGTTTTTGAAATTAACTTTTGTGTTACTATTATTTTGCTGAGATTTATTTGGGAAGGGTTTAATTTAATAAATAGAAACAATGTGACAAAAAATAAATAAAATAATTTTTCCCAAAAATAATTTACGTTTCCGGGAAACCATTTAAAAGTTTTTTTAAATTTGAAATCTTTTAATTTTTTTAAAACAAAATAGGGGTTTTAACTATTTTTTTGCTAAAAATTTTGGGGAAAGGCTTTAAAAAATTTCATAAATATAAAATTGGGGGTTAAAATATAAAAAAAATTTTTTCCAAAAATAATTTACGTTTCCTAGGAAACCACTTAAGGGTTTTTTTAAAATTTCGTATTTTTGTTTTTTTTTTTAAACCTATGGGTTTTTTTACTTTTGGGTTTGCGATTTTTATTGGGAAGGCGTTTTTTACAAAAATTAATTAAAATGGGGCCCAAAAAACCCAAATAAAAAAATTTTAAAGAATTTTTTAAAGTTTCCTAGGAAACACAAAATTTTTTGTTATTTCGATATCTTTTGTTTGGTTTAATTTAACTATTTTGTTTTACTATTTTTTTTAATGGAAAATTTAGTAAAGGCGTTTTTTAAAAATAAAATTAAAGTACTTTGGGCTAAAAAACTAAATAAAAAAATTTTCCCCCAAAGGGAAAAATTTTTACGTTTTTTAAAAAAAACTTAATGTTTTTTAAAATTTTTCGATTTTTATTTTTTTTTTTTTTTTTGGTTTTGATTTTTTTTTTGAATTTTCTTTAGTGGGAAAGGTTTTAAAATTTAAAAAAAATAGTACAATGTGTAAATTTAAAAAAAAAATTTTCCCCAAAAATTTAATTTACTTTTCCCTTTTTAAACCACAAAAATGTTTTGTTAGTTTGATATCTTTTTTTCTTTTTTAAAAACCCTAAAATTGGTTACTATTAGGTACGAGTTTTAGTGAAGGGGGTTTTCTTATCATAAAAAATTCAATGTGGCTTTTTAAAACCAAATAAAAAAATTTTTTTCCAAAAAAAAAATTTAAGTTTCCAAAACACTTAATGTTTTGTTAGTTTCGAAATTCTTTTGTTTTTTTTTAAAACCTATAGTTTTTTTAATTTATTGGGTTTCGAGTTTTGGGGTAAAAGGGTTTTTTTTTCAAAAAATTATTAAAAATTTTTCAAAAACAAATAAAATTTTTTTTAAAAAAAAAATTAAAAAATTTTCCTTTTGGAAACCCCCTTAATGTTTTTTTAAAATTTCGATTTCTTTTGTTTTTTTTTTTTTTTTTTTATTAACTTTTGTGTTTTTACTATTGGGTTGCTGGGAATTTGGGTAAAAAGGCGTTTAATGTATCATTTAGTACAATGGGGTTTTAAACTAAAATAAAATTTTTTTTTCCAAAAGAAAAATTTTTACTTTTCCCTTAGGAAAAAATTTATTGTTTATTTTTTTTTCGATTTTTTTTTAATTTGAAATTAACTTTTGTGTTTTACTATTTGGGTTACTGAGTTTTATGTAAAGGGGTTTTTATTTAAATATTCCCAATGTGTTTTAAATAAATAAATAATTTTCCCAAAGAAAAATTTACGTTTCCTAGAACCCCACTTAATGTTTTTTTTTAGTTTGATACCCTTTTGTTTTTGTTTTAAAACTATGTTTTGTTACTTTTTTTTGCGGGAGATTTATTTAAAGGGCTTTTAATTTAAAACAAAATTTTAGTAAAAAGGGGTTAAACTAAAATAAAAAAATTTTTTCAAAAATAATTTGATTTTTTTTCCTGGGAAAACCACTTAATGTTTTGTTATTTTGGTTATTTTTTTTGATTTGTATTAACTTTTGTGTGTTTTTTAAAATTTTTGCTGAGTTTTAGTAAAGGCTTTTTTAAAAAACATAAATAGTACAAAATGACAAAATGAATAAAAAAATTTTTCCAAAATAAAAATTTTAAACTTTTCCCTGGGAAAACCCAACTTAATGTTTTGTTAGTTTCGATTTTCCTTTTGATTTTTTAAACAAAGTTGTTACTATTTTTTTACGAGTTTTAGAAGAAGGCCTTTTTTAAAACTAAATAGTAAAAATTGACTAAAATTAAATAAAAAAATTTCCCAAAAAAAAAATTTTTCGTTTCCTAAAAAAACCACTTAATTTTTGTTAGTTTTCCGTTCCCTTTTTTATTTGTTTTTAATTTATGGGTTGTTACTTTTAGTTTTTTTCGAGTTTTTGTAGAAGGCTTTAATATAAAAATTTAAAATACAATGTTAAAAAAATTTTTAATAAAATTTTTTTTTAAAAATAATTTAGTTCCGGGAAAACCCCCAAATTTTTTTTTGTTTTTTCCGAAAATCTTTAAAAATTTTTATTAACTATATTTTTGTTACTTTTAAATTTTGCTGGATTTATTAAAAGGGGTTTTTAATTACATAAATATTTAAAAAGGGGCAAAAAACTGAAAAAAAATTTTTTTCAAAAAAATTAATTTACTTTCCTGGGAAAAACTTAATGTTTTTTTTTTTTTTGGGGGGGATTTTTTTTGATTTGTTTTAAACATTGTGTTTTATTTTGGGTTAGAGAGTTTTAGTAAAAGGGTTTTTTTTTAAAAATTTTATAAATAGAACAATGGGGTTTAAACCTGAATAAAATAATTTTCCAAAGAAAAATTTTTACTTTTCCGGGAAACCCCTTTAAAATTGTTTTGTTAGTTTTGATTTCTTTGTTTTTGATTAACTATATTGTGTTACTAAATTTTGCTAAAGATTTATTTGAAGGCTTTTAAATATACATAAATTTTCAATGGGTAAAAAAAAAAAAAAAAAATTTTCCCAAAAAATAATTTACTTTTTCCTGGGAAACCCAATTAATGTTTTGTTAGTTTCGATATTTTTTTTTAATTTTTTTTAACTATTTGGGGGTTTTTTTAAATTAGTTTGCTGAATTTTTTTAGAACTTTTAACAAAACAAAAAATTTGTACAATGGGGTTTAAACAAATAAAAAAATTTTTCCCAAAAAAATAATTTACGTTTTCCCTGGGGAAAACCCCCTTAATTTTTTTGTTATTTTGTTTATCTTTTGATTTTTTTTCCCTTTTATGGTTACTATTAGGTTGCTGGTTTTATTAAAAAGGCGTTTTTTTATCATAAATTTTAAAAATTGGGGGCTTAAAACCAAAAAAAAAATTTTTCCAAAAAAATAAAAAAATTTTCCTTGGAAAAAATTTAAAATTTTTTGTTATTTTCGATATCTTTTGTTTTGGTTTTTAACTTTTGTGTGTTATATTATTTAATAAGTTTTAAGTAAAAGGGCGTTTAAAATTTTAATAAATATAAAAATAAAAACAAAAACTAAATAAAAAAATTTTTCCCAAAGAATAATTTACGTTTCCTTTTAAACCATTTAATTTTTGTTATTTTGATACCCTTTTTAATTTTTTTAACCCATATTGTTTTACTATTAGGCTGAGTTTTGGGTGAAGGCTTTTAATTTCATAAATGAAAAATTGGGGCAAAAAATAAAAAAAAATAAATTTTCAAAAAATAATTTAGGGTTTCCTGGGAAAACCCTTTTTAATGTTTTTTTTATTTCGATATCTTTTGATTTTTTTTAAAACCTTTTTGGGGTTACTTTTTTGGTTTTAGCTTGAGTTTTAGTAAAAAGGGCTTTTTAATAACAAAATTTAATTAAAAATGTAAAAAAAAACCCAAATAAAATTTTTTTAAAAGAAAAAATTTAATTTTTCCCTTTGGAAACCCCCTTAATTTTTTTTTAAATTTCGATATTTTTGATTTTTTTTTCCCCTTTTATTTGGGGTTTACTTAAAGGAAAGGGGTTTTTTAGTAGAAGGCGTTTTTTTTATCATAAATATTACAATGTGGTTTTAAAACCAAATTTAAAAAAATTTTCCCAAAAAATTTTTTTAAATTTTTCCCTTTGGGAAACCCAACTTAATGTTTTTTTATTTTTCGATATCTTTTAAATTTGTTTTTAACTATTGTGTTTTTACTATTAGTTAGCTAAAGTTTTTAGTAGAAAGCTTTTTCTTTATAATTTTAAAAATTACTTGTGACTAAAGCTAAATAAAAAAATTTTCCAAAAAAAATTTTAAACTTTTCCCTTGGAAACCACAAAATTTTTTGTTATTTTGATATCTTTTAATTTGTTTTAAAACAAAAGTGTGTTACTTTTAGGTGGGCTGGGGTTTTAAAGTAAAGGGTTTTTTTTTTCCCAAATTTATCATAAATTTTAACAAGGGGTTTTTAAATAAATAAAAAAAATTTTTTCCAAAAATTTAATTTTCTTTTTCCTAGGAAACCACAAAAAGTTTTTTTTGGTTTCGATATCTTTTGATTTGTTTTAAAAACTATTGTGTGTTACTTTTATTTGCTGAGATTTAGTAAAAGGGTTTTTTAATATACAAAAATTATTTACAAGGGTGATTAAAAAATGAAATAAAAAATTTTTCAAAAAATTTAATAATTTAACGCCCTTTGGAAACCCAACATAATGTTTTGTTAGTTTCGATATTTTTTGGGGTTTTTGATTAACAATAGTGTTTTACTAAAAGGAAAGCTGAGTTTCATAGAAGGCTTTCTTATATAAAAAAATAGTACAATATAGCAAAAAACCCTGAATAAAAAACCCAAAGAAAAATTTTTACGTTTCCTGGAAACCACTTCATGTTTTTTTTATTTTTCGATATTCTCTAATTTTGTTTTTTACTTTTGTAGGGTTTACTATTAGTTTTTTCTGAGATTTAGTAGAAGGCTTTTATATGACTTTAAAATAGTACAATTTAAAAAATTAAATAAAAAAATTTTTCCCAAAAAATTTAATTTTACGTTTCCTGGGAAAAACCACTTAATGTTTTTTTAGTTTCGATTTTTTTTTAAAATTTTATTAACAAATAGTGTTTTTTACTATTATTTCTGAGATTTAGTAGAAGGCGTTTAATATACATAATTTAATCCCAATGTGATTTAAAAACAAAATTTAAAATTTTTTTTAAAGAAAATTTAGGGTTTCCCTGGGGAAAAAACCACCTAATGTTTTGTTACTTTCGTTTCTTTTGATTTGTATTAACTATAGTGTGTTACTATTAAGTGCGGGGTATTTAGTAAAAGGGTTTTTTAAATGTATCATATAAAGTACAATGGGCTGAAACTGAATAAAATAATTTTTAAAAAGAAAAATTTTAACGTTTCCTAGGAAAAAAATTTAAAATGTTTTTTTTTTTTCGATATTTTTGTTTTGTTTTAAAACTTTTTTTTTTACTAATATTTTAGCTGAGATTTAGTAAAGAGGTTTTTATAATTTTAAAAAAAAATAGTACAATGTGACAAAAAGCTAAATTAAAATTTAATTTTTTCCAAAAAAAAATTTCCGTTTCCTAGTAAACCACAAAAAGGTTTTTTTAAATTTTTTTGATATCTTTTGTTTTGTTTTAACTATATGTGGGGGTTATTTTTGGAAAGTTTGAGTTTTTAGTAAAGGGCCCTTCAATGAAATCATTTTATAGTACAATTTTGCTTAAACTGAATAAAATAATTTTCCAAAAATAATTTACGTTTCCTAGGAAACAAATTAATTTTTTTAGTTTCGATATCTTTTGATTTGTATTAACTATTGTTGTTACTATTAGTTTTCTGAGATTTAGATAGGCGTTTTAAAAATACAAAATAGTACAATTTTACTAAACTGAATAAAATAATTTTCAAAAAATAATTTACGTTTCCTAGAAACCCCCTTTAATGTTTTTTTTTTAAATATCTTTTGTTTGGTATTAACTATAGTGTGTTACTATTAGGTAGCTGGTTTTTAGTAGAAGCGTTTAATATCATATATAGTACAATGTGGCTAAACTGAATAAAATAATTTTTCAAAGAATAATTTACGTTTCCTGGGAAAACCCAACTAATGTTTTTTATTTTCGAATATCTTTGATTTTATTAACTATTGTTTTTTACTATTAGTTGCTGAGATTTAGTAAAAGGGCGTTTTAATTTTAATAATAGTACAATGTGCTAAACTAAAATAAAATAATTTTCCAAAAATAATTTTAGTTTCCTAGGAAACCTTAATTTTTTTGTTGTTTGATATCTTTTGATTTGTATTAATTTATTGTGTTTTACTATTAGTAGCTGAGATTTAGTGAAGGGTTAATTATCATATATAGTACAATTGGGGTTTAAACGGAATAAAATAATTTTCCAAAGAATAATTTACGTTTCCTGGGAAACCACTTAATGTTTTTTTAGTTTCGATATCTTTTGATTTGTATTAACTATAGTGTGTTACTATTAGTTTTTTGAGATTTAGTAGAAGGCGTTTAATATCATAAAAAAT
>NW_025781826.1:0-38210 GCF_021130785.1 Homalodisca vitripennis | reverse complement strand
TTCTCTTTATTATGTATGCAAAATTAGGATTTCTTGGAAAGCCTAATCCACTTTTAAGTATCTAATTAAGAGTAATATTTATTGAATTATCAATTCATTCACTAAATAACTAACAATTTGATATTTAGTAAGTAAGCTCCAGACTAAGAAAACGAATCCGGTGTTAAGATATTTTAATAGCATATTTGATATTTATTACAAAATTCAAAACGAGAACATTAAATTAAGAAAGTTGATACGAAGTAGTTCTAAAATTCCAAGCAATAGCGAAACAGTCTGTTTTAGCACTAAACACTTACGGTGAAGCAATTGGTTTTCAATGTAAATATTTTTTTAAATATTGTCCGTAGCGTTCTAAGAGATACATTTTCTTAAGACATAAAAATTGAAAATTCCTTTATAATTTCAAGAGTTCTAGCCAACTGATTCAAACTTTTAGGAGCACCTTGTAATTATTAGGTCTTCATAAAAACTATAATTTTTATTTAAAAGAAAAAAAATTATTATGGAACATGTTTCTTAAAAACTTTTAATTCTTTAATGACATTTCGTACTTAAATATAATTTTCTTAACTGATAAATCATATAAAACCATGAAACCCTCTAAAACTGTAACTCAAACACAGGCCTCACTGTTAAAAGTTTATATATTTTAACTCAGCTGTTTTTATAAGGGTCTGATTACAACATGTTTTTACTTTAAATTACTAATTCTGGAGGAAATGATCAAAAACCTGTTGTGTTCAAGGAAGTTACAGTATATTACAGGGATAACGACTTTAAAATTAAAAATACATATTACACCCAAGGAATAGCCTGCATAACCTTAAGAAAAAAAATCTCTTCCCGAAGGATCATCATGGAATGATGTATTCGTCCGATTTATTTTTAAAATTGATTGTCCGAAGAAATGTTACAACAGCTGTCTAGATTCCTCCAAGGCCAAGGACACTAACTATGTTCTGTCAATATTACTTACGGAAATACCGAGGGTAAAATTTCCCGAACTTGGACGGAATTGTTAAATTTAAATCTGGACCGTGGTTGGTACTCACTGGGCAGAGGGGTGCACCACAGGACCAGGACAGCCAGTGAGGCGAGAAACACCACAAAGGAACCACGGAGCACCACAGTCATCACACACCACGGTAACACCACACCACACAACAGCCGAGAGTGTCGATGAGAGTGAGAGTGAAGAATGATCTACAGCAAGTACCTCCAGAGGAGAAAGTGTCCACTAATTGTTGTCAGTGTTACTTCCGTATCTGCTGCTGCTGCAACTTCTGGATATGAATCTGCGTATAGAAGAGAGGAAGGATAACTCTCCATTTCAGCAAAGGTGGAGAATTGTTGTAGCTTGGCAACGGAGGAAGGTTCATGACTTGTATTAATTGGTAATGATTGGCTCTTGAATTTATATTCTATTGAAGTAATATACTATTACTTGAACAAAAATTAAAACTATTATAACTTGTGAGATATAATGTTCGAAGGGGCTGAGTTTTTATTTGTGTACCAGAACATAATACATACATCGCTTTGCAGTACGCGATACAAATATATTTTTGAGCGGTTGTGCATTTATAATAGCGGTCTGTAGAAGTTGGAGAGAGAGAAAAATCTGGTGTTTTCTGAGATCGACTTCTTTGGCGTATCTCTAGTCTCATTCGAAAAACAAGTTTATGAAATGTTTAGTGAGTTAGATTCAATCAATATGACCTCTCTTTTATAATGTATTAACTTCCTTGTTCTAGTACTTGACCTATGTTTATATTCTATACATCAATATTCACTTATGTCACAATAAAATTGGTTTTCTTTTTATACTTAACCAATTAAGGTTTGATGGGGGTTTATTATTTAACTTATTATTTAACTATTGTTATTTGTTACTCATCGTTCTGTTATGTTTTATATTGATTTATATTTATCTTGATACCGGTTATAATATCTATCTTGTTATCAGTTTTATAGTTTACCATGTTACTATATTAGAATTATGATGTTTTCCATTAAAAGGAAATCCCAACCCTAATCCTAAAAAGATTATAAATGCGAAAGTGCCTTTGCTTGTTTGCTTAGCTTTCACTTATAAACTATTTAACCAAATGTACTGAAGATTTGCCTAGACATTCTTAGGGTCACTGGGACGAATATAGACCTATTATTATTTCGAAAATCCCACCGGACTATTTCCCACTAGTGTCCCTAAAGAGCAAAAGATCCATCAGCCTCTAAAGTTACAAAATATTAATAGAAAGATCTTGTTAAATGTAATCATCTGTGTCAACGTTGATTTGTTCAGCGCAATCATATGTTTAAAATTTAACCGTTATTTTATGAATAATAATTATGTTTTATAATAACTATGACTGTTTGTGTGCAATAATGTTTTACACACTCCAGACTGGCTGACTTCACTACAGTCCGAAAAACAAGACAACAAATTATTACTGAAACTGTTACATAAGCCTGCTAAGGATTTCCTCCTTATACCGGGACTAGATACTTTTGACTGTAGGCAAAATTTTGTATTTGTTTTTTTTACATCATGACAAAAATGCAAACTCGAATATGGCACTGGATACATCTGAACTGAAAGAAGATTGCAAGAGACCTAAGTAGACAGAAATGGCTTCTCAATCCTTAGTCTTTACATATATTCTATTTATTGACTTTTTTAATAGATTTAAGTTTTAAAACAGGAGTTTTTCCAGAAAAATTAAAAAATACAGTAGTAATACCAATACATAAGAGTGGCTCAGCAAGCAATTGTTCCAATTTTAGGCCTATCTCATTAATTTCAACATTTTCAAAGATATATGAGAAGGTCATGAAAGAAAAAATGTTAACTTTCCTAAACAAAATAAAATGTTTTTCTGAAAATCAGCTTGGATTTAGGTTGGGTATGAGTACAGAGCTCGCTTTATATAAGTTTATGGAATCAATAAATGAAGGTATAAATAAAGGAGATAATGTGAGGGGACTTTTTTTGGATATTAAAAAAGCTTTCGATACGGTAGTTAGATCATGATTTACTACTAAAGAAATTATATAATTGTGGTTTTAGAGGTGTAGCTCAGAATTGGTTTAAAAGTTACTTAAATAAGAGGCAGCAGTGTGTTAAAATAAATGGTAAGTTAAGTCAAATGGGAGAAATATGCTGTGGAGTCCCACAGGGATCAGTTCTTGGAGCGGTCCTGTTTATAATATTTATTAATGACTTATGCAATGGCACGTTTAAGGGTAAAGTAACAGCATTTGCTGACGACAATGCTCTTTGCTATGTTGGAGGGTCGTGGGACTTATTTAATTATAATATGAATAAGGATTTAAATTCATTAAATTGGTGGTTTTTAAACAATAAGTTAGTATTAAATACAGAAAAAACCATGTATATTGATTTTTCATTGCGAAAGAACGTTAAACTGCAACAATATTGTTTTTTTCAAATGTATTGATTGTTTGCGAAATTCAAAAACCTGCACTCAGTGTTCAAAAATTAACCAAACTTCAAAAACGAAATACTTGGGAATAATTTTGGATAGTGAATTGAACTGGAAAACTCATATAGAGAGATTGAAAAACAAAGTAATTACCAGTGTGCGTTTGTTTTATTTTTTGAAAGATATTTGTCCATTGGCTGTTTTAAAGATCATTATATTTCGCTTTGATTAATAGTAGGTTAGAGTATGGGATAATGTGCTGGGGAGGAACTTATTTTACGAGCTTAAAACCACTTGTTACATTGCAAAAATTATTTGTGAGATTGATTTTAAAAAAGGAAAAATTTTGTTCGTCTTTTCCATGTTTTCAACAGGCAAAGATTTTGCCACTAAGATCTCTATTTCTATATAAAGTAATAAAAATGTTTTTTATTGGTGGAAGATTCTTAGTTCAGGAGAATATTTTACACATTAAGATTAAGAAATGCAAATCAATGTCAATTTCCAAAACCTAATTCAAAATTTTATACTAAAACGTTCAATTTTATAGCACCAAGATTATTTAATAAATTGCCAAGCAACATAAAAAGTGAGACAAATTGTATAAAGTTTTTGAGGTTATTGAGAGAATGTTTAATGATTCAGCAAAACACGGAGGCATTTTTACAAATAGTAAGTTAGTTATATTTAATTATTGTTCAATTTATATTTCAAAACTGCGTTTAAAGTTGGTTAATTAGTTGTTTACTAAAAGTAGTATTATCTGGTTTTATTTTGTTTATAAATATTAATTTTGTTATTATCTGAAATTTAATAATAGGCAGTAATCACACGTATTGATTGTGATGTTAAATGATTATAAATTTCTACTTCTATTTTAAATAAACTGTTTCGCTCTGAGCTCTGAAAACTTTAAGTTTATTTCTGGTTTTATTTTAATGAAGGAACTCCTAATCAGATTAATTATAATCTTAGGGGCCCTATATTTTTCTCAAAGTAGTATTTTATTTTTAGTAAAAATGTATAATAAGTTTAAAAGTTAAGTTAGTATATAGGTCAGCCTGGGAAAAAAGTATATTTTGTAAAATGATAATTGTTGACTTGATATACATAATATTGTTTTTCATAATATTGCTATGTGCATTATGTTTCTTGAGAAAAATAAATAATTTGATTTGATTTGATTTTATCAGGAACAACAGGGTATATTCCACTATGGCATTTGAAATATCTTAGACCGGAAGTCAACGCTTTTTGACAGAAGTAGGATTCCTAAATCTACACACACCCATATATCCTGCTTTATATATACATTATTGTGTAAATAAAGCAAACTCAAATTTGGCACCGTAAATATACTTACAATAGAAGTGAATTTAAACACCCGGAAGTAGACATTTTTGACCGAGCTAGGCTTTTTAGTCCTAAGTAGGTAAATATATTACTTTCATCGGAACAACAAGGCAAACTCAACTATGTCGCTGGTAATATAGTTTCCAGCCAACTAATTATACTCAAAACCACGGCATATCCAGACCCCTGAGGACTGACGAAGCAGCTTCTTCCTCTCCGTAAATTTCTTCGGGAATTCTTCTTTCAGGACGGATGCTATTGGTTTCCTGAGAAGCTGGAAGTGATGCGTGGTGTATGAGCTACGTTGTCTGTTTTAAAATTAATTCCTATCTGTTAAAATTCCTTGATATTGTTTTGTGTTTTGTTTGTATTCTTATTATCTATTGTTTGTTTCATTCGGATCTACTTGTAATATTTGTTAAATTGGTATTGTACCGTAGAAATAAATAAAATAAATAAATATATATATGTATGTATGTATTTATGTATGTATGACTGAGTGTGGTGTGTTATGGATGCTGTGTGCATACATATTAATGATTAAACATAATTAAACACATAACTATAATCTAGATTTGGTAGTAAATATGTCCTTTTCTTAAATAACATGTTACAGTAGTTCTAAAATCAAGTATTTCACACAATTGATTCCAATTAAATAGTGCTTACTAAGTGTAAGTATGTTGGAGTTATGTACGAGTGTGACTATATATGATATGAATATGTGTGTGTGTGTGTGTGCGTGTTTGTATGATGGGACTTGGTATGTATGTATCTGTGTACATGTATATGTATGTATGTATGTACGTGTGTAGGTATGTATGTAAGACTGAGTGTGGTGTGTTATGGATGGCTGTATGCATACATATGAAATATTAACCATAATTAAATACATACATAATCTAAATTTGGTAATAAATTTGTCCTTTTCTAAATAACATGGTACAGTAACTCTAAAATTAAGTACTTCACGCAAGTGATTCCAATTAAATAGGGCGTACTAAGAGTAAGTATGTTGGAGTTATGTACGAGTGTGACTATATATGATATGAATATGTGTGTGCGTGTTTGTATGATGGGACTTGGTATGTATGTATCTGTGTACATGTATATGTATGTATGTATGTACGTGTGTAGGTATGTATGTAAGACTGAGTGTGGTGTGTTATGGATGGCTGTATGCATACATATGAAATATTAACCATAATTAAATACATACATAATCTAAATTTGGTAATAAATTTGGTCCTTTTCTAAATAACATGGTACAGTAACTCTAAAATTAAGTACTTCACGCAAGTGATTCCAATTAAATAGGGCGTACTAAGAGTAAGTATGTTGGAGTTATGTACGAGTGTGACTATATATGATATGAATATGTGTGTGCGTGTTTGTATGATGGGACTTGGTATGTATGTATCTGTGTACATGTATATGTATGTATGTATGTACGTGTGTAGGTATGTATGTAAGACTGAGTGTGGTGTGTTATGGATGGCTGTATGCATACATATGAAATATTAACCATAATTAAATACATACATAATCTAAATTTGGTAATAAAATTTGTCCTTTTCTAAATAACATGGTACAGTAACTCTAAAATTAAGTACTTCACGCAAGTGATTTCCAATTAAATAGGGCGTACTAAGAGTAAGTATGTTGGAGTTATGTACGAGTGTGACTATATATGATATGAATATGTGTGTGCGTGTTTGTATGATGGGACTTGGTATGTATGTATCTGTGTACATGTATATGTACGTATGTATGTACGTGTGTAGGTATGTATGTTAGACTGAGTGTGGTGTGTTATGGATGGCTGTATGCATACATATGAAATATTAACCATAATTAAATACATACATAATCTAAATTTGGTAATAAATTTGTCCTTTTCTAAATAACATGGTACAGTAGCTCTAAAATTAAGTACTTCACGCAATTGATTCCAATTAAATAGGGCGTAACTAAGAGTAAGTATGTTGGAGTTTATGTACATGTATGATTCTATATGATAATGAATACGAGTGTGTGTGCGTGTTTGTATGATGGGACTTGTTATGTATGTATGTAAGAATGGGTGTATTCATATAATTCTTAAATGCATAATCATTAAGACTATTAATGTAGTCAGAGATAGTTTGAAGATAATTATTAAATATAGTGAGCGGGTAGTGCGGGTTTGGTGGAAGGAGTGTGCGGGATGAATGACTTTTTGAATGAAGCGATTGATGAATTTAGAGTAGTAAAG
Organism: Homalodisca vitripennis; assembly: GCF_021130785.1. Taxonomy (NCBI): domain Eukaryota; kingdom Metazoa; phylum Arthropoda; class Insecta; order Hemiptera; family Cicadellidae; genus Homalodisca; species Homalodisca vitripennis. The sequence goes on along the minus strand of NW_025781826.1, from coordinate 31,154 downwards.
TCCAGTAGTATATGAGGATATTGGGGATTTTACTTTTTGGGCGAGAGACGTTGATGGTTCAGACAGCTGTGGTATAACAATTTTACATGCAAATATTAGGAGTTATAACAGACACATAGACGAACTCTTATGTATCTTAAACAGTCTCGGTAATGAGTTCGATATTATTGTTTTAACAGAAACCTGGTTAGATGAAAGTTGTAGTATGGCTGGATTTATGGATGGGTATGATGTGATTATGAACAAACGAAAGAGGAACCAGAATGATGGCGTAATTGTGTGTGTCAATAAATGTTTTCGAGTGGAGTATGAGGAGGTAAAGTATGCATGGGGCCACAAGTATCAGAGTGGATATGTCGGTTGGCGGTGAGCGGCTCAGTTTCCTCGCGGTGTATCGCAGCCCATCCTCAGATAATGATCTCGATGTATTCATTAATGACCTAGAATTTTATAGCAGCAATAGACCCAGGGACCGAATACACTGGCTAATTGGTGACGTCAATTGCTGCATTTTGCAGGAAAATCAAAGCTTGTTATCACAACGCTATCTTGATGTATTGTACGGTGCCGGTTTTGTTAGTTGTATAAATATTCCAACTAGAGTTACGGCAAATTCATCTAGTTGTATCGACCACATTTTTGTTGATATAAAGAACACAGATCGCATTGAATCGGGCCTAATAAAATCAAGTATGACAGATCATTATCTTATCGTTACTAAACTTAGAACAGAAGTACCTATTGTAAGTAATATAAATAACAAACATATTGACAAATTTGATATAGATTTGGTCTGTAGATGCATTTCTGAGCAGAATTGGAACTTAGAAACGGGTTTAGATGACGTAAATTCAAGCTGTAATGTTCTTGTTGAAATACTTCAGACCATAATGGAAAAATCAAAAAAGTCTCAATTTTTGTTCGGCTAGGGAACGAAAAATTAAGCCTTGGATCACAAATAGTTTAATCAAATCGATTAGATTTAGAGATAAATTAAGTCAACGCTGCAAAAGAGAACCATTTAATACAGTGCTACTTAAAAACTTCAAAAACTATAGAAATATCTTAAATAAAACAATTAAAAATGCAAAGTGCCAATACTACAGGAGGAATATCTGTAAAGCGGGAAACAATAGCAAATTACTGTGGAAAAACATTGGAGAAATTACAGGCACTGTGACTAAAAAAGACCATTTTCCGATTGAACAATTTTTATCGAACAAGAATAATATCTTGAACTCAGACATTATCAATGTGGCGAATACTTTTAATGAGTATTATGTAGGAGTGGGAGCTGATCTGGCCAGCGCTGTCCCTCCTGTGGCCGAGTGTGTAGTAGACGACGACATGCACAGGGTGGACTCTGTATTTCAGCTGGAACCTGTCACTGAGCAGGATATTGTAAAAGTAGTACAAGACATGCGAGGTGGGTCCGCCCCTGGGCTGGACGACCTACCAGTTTGGTCTATAAAAGAAAACATCCAAGTTCTTAAATTTCCACTTTCACACGTAATAAATAATAGTTTTAGACAAGGTATTTATCCGGTCGCGTTTAAAAGTGGAAAAGTCATCCCAATATATAAAGGAGGTCCAAAAAATCAGTGCATTAGTTTCAGGCCTATCACTCTTGCAAGTGTCCTCGCCAAGATTTTAGAAAAGTGTGTTAGAAAACAATTTCAAAATTACGTGACGAATCATGGATTTCTGTATGGAAACCAATTTGGCTTTCGGAGTGATAAAAACCTGAATGATAACTTATTTTCATTTACAAAAAAAATTCATGATGCAGTTGGGCGTAATAAGAAAGTATTAATAGTATTCATAGATCTAGCCAAAGCCTTTGACACAGTCAATAGAGAGTTACTAGTAAAAAAAATTAGTTTGTATAGGTGTTAGAGGTACGACTTTGGAATGGTTTAAAAATTACCTAAGCGAGAGATATCAGGTTGTCTCAATTTTAGGCAATCACAGTTTAACAAAACAGGTTGAATATGGTGTTATTCAAGGTAGTACATTAGGACCACTTTTGTTTCTAATTTATATAAACAATATTGGTAAAATTAACCTTTTAGATGGCCAGATCTTTCTATATGCAGATGACACAGCCTTGTTGTTTGAGGGATCCAGCTGGGGGGAAGCATATGGAGCGGCGGAGCGGGGGCTGCGCACTGTCAAGCAATGGTTTGACCAAAATCAGCTCACGGTCAATTTACATAAAACCAATATGGCAATATCATTGAGAGCTGACGGAGATCCTGTGAACCTTACCTTGAAACTCCATACTTGTGCAGGCCAGAATGATTGTGGCTGCGAAACTGTTGAAAGAGTGTCAGATTACAAGTACCTCGGTGTAATATTTGATAGTAGACTTAAGTGGACAGCTCATGTGCAATTGTTAAAGAACAGATTGAGAAAGTTTATTTATATATTTTCTGTTCTTAATAAAATATTAACACCAGCTCTGATGAAAACAGTTTATCACGCATATGTACAATCATTATTACAATTTGGTATCATTGCTTGGGGCGGAGCATATAAAACTATTATTCTACCATTACATACTTCACAGAAAAGCCATTATGAAAGCGGCATTACAAAAACCAACTAGTTACTCATCTGAATTATTATTTAATGAGTTCAAGGTTTTTAATATAACTCAGTTATATGGAAGAACAATAATCTTATATATTTTTAAAAATCAAGAAAATATTTTCAAAAAATACCAACCACCCGTACGTTACAAGAACTCAGATTAACTCGGGTATTATAACACCAAGAATCAATAAATCCATAAATTTTACAGACACTTATTATATAGCTAGTACTGTTTTCTCAAAATTACCCCACCAAATGAAAACCCCCGGTCCATGCAGTTACTATTCATATAAGAAAATAGTTAATAATTGGCTAGTAGAAATTAGGTAGAACAGGGATAGATAATCTCTTTAAGTCCACTTACAGGGCAACTTAAATGCCGGGGTACTTACGTATCTCGGTTTTGTGTGTGGGTGTCTGTTTGTCTGTGTCAGCCTGTTTTGTGTGTGTGTGCCTGTTTGCGTGCATGTGATTGCGCTTGTGTCTGTGTATGTGTGTCTGTCTGTGTGTATGCGTGCGTGCGTGTGCGTGTGTGTGTGCGTGTGTGCGTGCGTGTGTGTGTGTATGCGTGCGTGCGTGTGCGTGTGTGTGTGTGTGTGTGTGTGTGCGCGCGTGTGTGTGTGTGTGAGTTGGCATGTGTGTGACCTCTAGAAAGGATGGGTGTATTCGCAAATTAGGTGGTACTAGGTAAACCTTGTGTTTGTTTCTGTTTATGAAATCAATCGTGCGTGGAATGTTTGCTATTTGGAAATGAGTTACGCAGGTCAAACGATTTATGCCCCATATGGTTTACAGTTTTAATACATATTTGTGCCTTGCTATAGTTAGAGCCACAGTCTGTGCGGCCACATATATTGCTTCTGTTATTTCCACTTTAATCAGAGAATGTGTAAAATTGCTGCTAATTGTTGATATATCACTTAGTTACTGAATGTGGACTGATTGGACTCGATTCTCGCGCACAGGTTACGACCCATGCGAGGATCTCATTTCTATACATAGTTACTATGGATGTTCAATGTATTGCTTATGGCTGGAAATAAATGTATTTCTTTCTTTCTTTCTTTCTTCTTTCTATATGAAACCTTAAGTAAATCACAGGAGCTGGAACTAAGTGGTTTTTTTAAATCTAGAGTAGGTTTTTGACACTTATTTATAAATATTTTTACCCGGAAGAAAAAGGAAAACTCAGCATTGGCGTCGGATATATAACTAATTTTAACTAGAAATGCTCCTATACTCGCAAAGTGTGATATTAGAGATAGTTCTTAACTTCTGATCGTCTAACTATGAACTGTAGAATAATAAGTACCTGATCGTATGTTTAATTATGTTTATATCATATTATAGGTAACCATTATATTACATCATAAGTGCTTTGACTAAGTAGACTACAGGCTTTAAATTTAAAAATTGCAGGCGAAGGTGCGGGTAACATCTATTATTATTATAAACGCGAGAGGGTCTTTGTTTGTTTGTATTGATTTCACGCGTCAACTATTCTACCGATCGTTCTTAACTTTACATCGGCATTCCAAACTGCCACGATAAACTGCTAGTATATGAATAAAAACAATATTGGTGTTAGATATTTAGTTAATTTATACTGCAATAAAAATTAAATGGGAATTTCAATTTATTTAGTAATGAAAACATAGATTCTAACGTCACTTAAAATATGAGATTTATCTCTGTAACAAATATTAAATTAACTTATGTTTTATGACAAAATAGAATAAATCGACATGAAGAATAATGCGTAAGTTGAACTTCTAAATAAAGAGGAACCTCTGGTGGGACTGTCACACTTGCCGTCCAGCTATGACAGGGCCTTAGCGTCTTTAATTTCCAGAATAAAGTTGCTTTGTAAGGCAGAAATGTTTATTTTGTCTTGGATTTAAAAATGGCACATTATTTAGTTGCCAATTTTTATTTTAAAATTCAATGAACTTTACGATATCATTGGCAGTAGATAAAACAATAATGCATCGTTATTTTTACCAATAAACATAATGTAAGCATATTGATTGCTGGATTTTGTATTATATTAATCCGAGGTGGGTCATAATTATCCTGCAATTCCAAGAGAAGTATAAAAAACTAATTTTGAAATATTTTTTTTTTCAATATCTTTATATTATATAATGCAGTTCTTTTAGTGACACTGATAAAGTAATTTAAATTAATTTGTATAAAAGGATCATCGATTGTTTAGCATTAACTCCTTACATTTTTAACGCTTTTCTACACTTTTGATACATGTTTACTGTTTTTTATTAAATCTCTATACTTTAGATTCACAGGTATTTATTAATTTCTCAGTCAGTTGCGGTTTTTTACTTAAATTGTTTTTGAATTTCCTTAAAAATTATTGGTTTTTTATATTGAAATAAATAAAATTGAAAATTATTCTATCAATTAACTCAAGTGATAATATAACGGTAGAAATAAAAGCAATATGAGTTAAATTTGCCTTAAATGAAGAACGCATTATTATAAAATTAGCAGACTTCATAATGAGCAAACCTAACACTTAATGTATTAGTCCAAAATTTGAATTAGTTTTTTTCTGTTTCTACATAAAAACTTTTGTCCAAAATGGCAATGAAATATAAATAAATATTAAATAACGATGTAAATTAAACTTGTTTTCTTTACAAACATCAATATATTAAAAATTATTAAATTTCTTATTCTAAATCTTTTGGTTCAATAGAAGCGAACCTTAAATATTATATTTGTTTCAATCTGTACTTTACTAGTTAGTTCTTTCGATACATATTATATGATATTAAGTAATTAAATGATTCTATTCAAAACTTTGATACAAGTATAATTAAATATATAAAAGTGCTTTGCTACTTAAATTTTTTAATTACAGCTACTCTATTGGAATACATATTATAAGTGTTTCCTGTTGTTTTATATCTGAATAGCTATTTACAGCGGCTTCGCACCTTTTTGTAAGCTTTGCCTGTATATGTGTATTACTGGTGCAAGTGAATTAATTATAATTCAAACGCCGATATGGAGTTTGCCTTGTTGCCACGATCAAGAGAATCCGTGTATGTCTAAAGCTATTGTACACGTGCCTGTACTTTATTATAAAATGGTCAAGCATTAGGATCAACCAGAAACTTATCTTAAAGGCAAATGTGTATATTAACTTAGCGCCTTCAAGTAGCGTTTGGCTATTTAAAATACGTAACTATCTCGTAATTGCGGTTTATAGTGTGCAGGCGCTTCGAAAACTTTTCTGTTGCAGCGCCGCCGCCTGTTGGAGAGTTACATCAATGGGCAAAGCATATAAACCATTTACCGTGTAAAAAATAAAGACATAGAAATGTTCATAATAGACATATAGACATATTATGTATTTCTCTTCCATAGTGCAATGAAAAAGAAATGGGGAATTAAAGTTATATAGTATTGGAAACGTCTTATTAAATTTCGATGACTTAGAATGTTAAGTTGATCTCTGAGACAAATAATAATTTAATTTCTGTTTCATGGCAAAATATAATGAATCAGTATTGAGAATAATGCATATGCTCAACTTTTTAAATCGAGAGGGAGCCCTGGTGGAGGTTAACCATTTTCAGAATGCCTTAGTAAGCACTTTTTAAACAACAGAATTAAATAATAACAGTATCATTCAATTTCAGAACTCGCCAAAGAATTTGCCTTTTCATTTATTATACAATCCAAGTTAGTATGTATGGTAGTTTTGAATTATCCTAAACATTAAAGCTATAAAATTGTATCAAATATACGATAAATTGAAAGTCACTAATGCCGTACGCAAATAAGAATAAGGCCCGATACTTCGTTAGAAGTTGAAGTTTTTTAAAACCTTTTAGAGCCTTTAAATTATTTGTAACAGAGTTAATGACATTTTCCTAAATAACTGTATAGTCTGCCTTTTTAAATCTCTCTCTTACGAAAGAGATAACTCTCACATAACGGTCTAAATATAGTTATAATATTAGAGAACAGCCACACAATCAGCGTGCTTGTTAGTAAAGCTCTTGTACCATTTCTAATTTGTAAGCTCTTGTTTTTTCTAAGAGCTGGTGTTTAATTTCTATGAGTAGTATGATAGAAGCGATAGTGCATCCGTGCAGTGGCGTATTCTCTTCCATTTCAAGACTTCCAGTTATATATGATAAAATAAGTACATGTATTCTTTAATTACGACGAGGAAGAATTATTCTAGATATTATCATTAAATCCTTACTAAAGGTTAAAATGATTAAAACTACTACTTTTTAAGTTTTACTTATAAGTGAAATTCTGCCAAATAAGAATTACAAGTACCACTGTAAGATGTTAAAAATATTAACTTGCCACGTTGGTTCCAAAGTAGAGTAATACTGAACTTAAATGATATAATGGGGAGTGGGACATATGTTCTAGTTCCAATGTTCTATGGAATTTTGCTTACGAACTTAACCATGTAGTAAAACTTTAAAATTGATTTTCCTTCACGTTGATGTCGACTCACATACCGCATCGTCAGCATCTTGGCTTGACATTGCAGCTGTAGTCGCAACAATGCGGATTAGAATTAAAATTGGAGAAGAATCATTTTACTCGAAGTTGAACAAGAAATCGTCTAAAACAAAATTGCGACTGCATTAGCTATTAATTTATCGAGACAACTTATAATCACGACAACGCAATCTCATCAGAACGACATCATCACAACTAATATAGCCTATGTAGTAATCTGACAAATAAAAAAATCATCATAGGTAAGTTAATTTGCTATTTATATATTTATTTTATATTACATTAAAAATAGGTGTCTCGCATGAAAGGGTTAATGTATAATACGAAACACTTATTATTTCCTCTTATGGAGGTGGTAACCGCTAAGATTTCTAACAGCTACAACATTAAGGCGAGAAAAATTGCTATGCGTGGCAATTAAACTACACTTCCGCCTAAAGTTTATTTCATAGATTATCGGAGAAGAATAATACTAACCATTAAGGAGTAAAAGGGTTTCAAACATATTATATATATACAACTAAATACCGGTACAAGCTTACTCTAAACTGAATAGTGGAAGACGGGGTGGTTCCCCACAGAGCAGATTCGGAATGTATTTAAAACCTCAATATTGTTGAAGAGTTTTAGAATGATACTAAATATATATACTAATTATTAGTTTATAGAAAAATTTCAACGTTTTAATTTAAGTAAATCCCTTAATATTATAGATTTAATGATATTAGCTTAAGAAAATAAATTTTAAAATAAAATAATATTGTAATAATATAATTAATTATTATAATTAATGAAAAAATAATTATTCGCAAGATATCATACTATATTAATACCATCTGAAAGATGTTCTTGGAAGATACAAATAAGAATGAAAAATTGTATTCTCTGTAAAGGTAACTTTCAGGAAATAAGATTACTTCTTTCTCTAATTCCCTGTGAGTCGTTTGCTTTGCGTAATTACTTTAGCCAGCAAGTAAACCGAGTCGGTTAATTGGGTTTGAGAGATAAAACATTACTCAGTGAGAACCCGGGCTGAGTGAGTAATCGAGCGTAGAGAGCTGATTGTTTAATTTCTCCTGACAAACTGCCCGGCAGCAGAATTGTTAGCTTTATCTCCACGAGTTTCACTCAGTATTATGTCATTTTATGCTTATGAAGATTTTTGTAGACCTTTAAATCAAAAAGCTTTTGCAAACATTGTACTAAGTTGTTACACGTCTGTTATATATTGTACTTACTACTGCTTTAGTTTGTTGAAAATGTCGATCGTTTGACATCGAAATAGACAAAAATATTACAAAAAAGAAATAAAGACATAAAAGGATGTCTCCAACCCTAAGATATATGCATTTCAGAATACATTATAAAATTGAGTAGAAATATCATTTGTAAATTAGTAACATGGTCTGAATCATTAACATTAACTACTAATTGCTAACAATTTACCTATTAACTACTATTACCATCACACTAAACATTGGATATGGTAAAACACAATAAACCCATTGTTAATTCAACTATTAAATCCCTACTAAAACTTTACTGAAAAAAAAACAAATAATTAAAACGTAACACAAGCCACAACATTATTAGTAAATGATACAACAGTATAATTTAGTTTACTGTTATAAAATTCGTGTTTATTCAGAGTTATTATGTCTACAAGCTATAAAATTTATACAAATTTAAACTTATGTGTTATTTTGAGACTGTGATTACAATGTTTTATAAAAAAGCAGCGACCTGGGTGTGACTTCCAATGTACAAATAATGGGAAAGGAGGTCCAATTATAATTACTAGAAAAATTCAATAAATAATTAAGAAAATTACTATAATATTCAAAGAGGACGTTTTAAAACTCTTGATATTGCAGGTTGGCCATAAATATTGCTTGCTTTTTTATCTTTAATATAAAAAGTTAGGGATACGCCAAACCAAACGTCGTCTTCTCCATGCATCTCAAACTGGTCCATGTTAAAGTTGAATGAAAAAATTCAATTCGATATTTAAATTTGCCTTATAAATGTCCTGCGTAGATATATGCAAAACATAAATATATCAACCACCACAATTATATGCTTCACTAACGTTCAGCCAATAATTTTGCGCGAGTGTTAATTTATTACTAAAGAAGCAGTAAAAAATATTAAATAAATAATTGAAAATGTTGAGTATCTGTTTTTCGGGGATGAAATAATTTTTATGTAAAATGTACATATAGATCTTTAATATAACATTCCTGACGGCAGTAAAAATTTACTTTGTATTTCACAGACTGTGATGCCAGATAATTTGATAAGAAGCACTAAAAGATTAGTTGATAGCTTTTCTCATAATTCTAGTAATTCTCAGGTCAAATAAAAACTGAAAAAGATGACGACATGACATTTTTTAAAGTAAGTAAATTACAGAATACTGGAGGCAATGCTATTTTAGTTTTTTTGTAGATAACACATTAATGTCTCGAGGAATCTTTGTTGATAGCTAGTGATATTCTAAAACCATATTAGAGTTAAATTACCAGTTCCGGATGTCTTAACCTTTAACTAATTTACTCTAAAAATTTAACATATTTAATTCTAGTTTTATTTGGACATGATTACAAAGTTTACGAAATTTCCCTGAAATACGCGTAGATCCTAAAGGCATCATCAAAAATTTAATTATCTCATTGTTTTAGATTTCATGTGAAAAAATTACCCAAAAAATCAATTATAAAACCTTAAAAGCGTTAATTACAATAGTAATTATACTAACATTTTCCTAAAAATTTAAATATATCCCTTTTAAAAATAATTTCGGGAATCATAGGTAATTCAAAGCACCACCGTTTTTATAGATGGTTCGTTTTATATGTTAATAAAACTATAAATAATATTAAAATTCAATTTTGAAGGAATTTCAATAAAACATTTTAGTCGTGGAAATAAATGGCCCGTAATACCCGTAATACCGTAATTACGGGTAATACCGTAATACCCGTAATCGCACTCAGATGAGCCACGGTTCACAGGTTTAACGATACGCTTGAACTGACGTCTGCGAGATTTTAATGATGAACTTCCTCTGCAAAATCTGCAGAGGGCCATATTTAATGACTGCAGCAATTAAAATTATTTCAAGGGAAGGAGCTAAATTGTATAAATATGTAAATTAAATTAGGTTTCCACTGTAATTAAACTACTTTATCTTATATTTTCAAGATGTAAAAATTTTAAATTTGTACTTGCAGTTTATAATTGGCAATTTGTAATTTTTATGTTAGAAATTAAGTCTATTATTTCAGACGTGTTTAAGAGTAGGACTCATAATGATCGATTAATATAGGAATAGTTTATTCATGGAGGTATTGTATTTAACATTAGTTAGTTTATTATAATTTAAAAAGAGAACGTGATGGACTTACAAAAATAATAAACAAACCTTCAAGAGCTTTTCTGAAGTTTAAAATTAAGCGCTTAGCTAACTTGGCTTTTAAAAACTCCACTCCATCACAACTACTTTTTCACATGATACGCTTTTACAAGACTACGATCAAGTTAAGATCCTTTGTATAGCATTCAGCTCCAGTTCACCTTCCTTTTAGTGCAGCGTCTTAAACTGATGCAGACTGTTTGTTTTGAGCTTCTTCGTCGCCGATTTTTTTTGGATCTCTTCAAAATAACATTACAGGACACAGATTTCAGAGGCTGCACTTAACTGTAGCTAAAATTAACATTAACGTTGAATCCATCTTTTACACCATGGCTACTTTAAAATACTTGAAAATTTGGTAGCTCCAACGCGGTTTGGGATTGGGTCTTAAACATGGTAGGGCATTCTAATATGTAGTTAATGAGATAATTCTAATACATCTAATGACCTATATCGCACTCTATTTTGTAGTCTAGGGGTCTTAGATGTGCAAATGGCGCAAAGAGTTCGTTTTGAGCTTCTTGCTGCCGAAAATTTTGGATTTCTTTAGACTAACATGTCTACAGATTCAATAGTCAAGTCTGTGACAGTGTCACACTGTATAGGAGATAAAGCCAGTATCCACATTGAATACATCAATTATTTTTACACCTAACATATGTATAATTTGTAAACATATACTATGAAATCAGTCAAAAACCACCATGATTTCATACGTGTACGCAAGAGATAACAAGTCTAATTTTTATTCAAATAAAGATGTGTTTACCCGATAATTCCATATAGGATAAATATATATCCTGTATAGGCAATAAATTATACATTATACGTGAGACAAAAATTAAAATATTAAAAATTAAATAGCATTTTAGATTTTATTGTAAGAAAATACTGTTTATATTTCCATTATAATAGCAAAAGAGATGTAACTGTTTTAGTTGAATCCCATGGTCATAATAAGAAAAGTAGTTACACAAAAGTATCATGAGTTTATATAGTATCATAAAGTGAGGTTTATTCATATTCCATACTGTATTCAACTGAAGCATAATTGTTTCGGAATTACGGTATAGTTATGTCTCTATCGATACATTTATAAAATTGTGTTTTAGTGATTTAATCGCATTATTCTTTTCAAATAAGTTAGATCACGATGTAGGTTGATACATAGAAGGAAATTATTATTATTATAAAAAATTCAATATCCCTTCCTTGTAATCGGAATTCCGGTTATCCTACACACACACACACACACACACACACACACACACACACACACACACACACACACACACACACACACACACACACACACACACACACACACACACACACACACACACACAAATTAGGCATCGGAGCTGAAGAGTCACAGCTCGCGGTAAAAAATAAGAAACTCCCCTTCAGACATGAGGGGTTGGTCACACCATCTGACACAGGGTCACGTACGCAAGCGGATGTGGTGACACTGCTCGAAAGAGATGTGTGCATGATCCATGTAGCGCAGCGGGCGTGGAAACTCCCGGCATCAACGTGCCGCACCCACGGGAGCAAGAGGAAGCCGATGAAGGGAGAAGGTGGTTGGTCGGAGCGGATGCATTTTTCCCCGTTCCAATGGCCATGAGCTCTGCGGCAATGGGGGTAGCTGTCAGGGCGAACACCCCCCCACTTCCTGAGGCATCGAGTTCGGAGACGACCTTTTGCTTTGGAGTATCACTAACTTTATGGATAATATACTTAATAAAAACAACCAAGAGAAAGGAGAAGACGCCAGCATGGAAATTGAGCAGAGCACAAGCGATGCAGTACTAAGTGGAGGAGTCAGAAATGGTATCGGAAACTTCCAGCGGGGCAGAATAAACTCTGCACCGTCTAGTAGATGCAACCAAGCACCGATTGAGAGATTGGGCTTGAAAATCCACGAGCTCTCAGAATATATCAAGGACAGGAATAATGTCCATGGAGAGATAAAGAAGTTAGTCAGGACGATTGACACAGCATATCACCTGGCGCTAAAGGATTTTATAGCTGCGTCGAAAACAGCTCCGAGCAAGACGGTGCAAGCTACTCAAACCTCTCCCAGTACGACTTTCCCGACGAGTGTACCGAAAACACCTGACCACACGTCTAAAGAGTCGAACCCGAAAAAGAGGCCACTATCGACGCCAAGTCCCACCTCCGGACTAGATCTCCAGCTGTCCAAAAAACAGGCCCAAGGCACCTGGGCTGAAGTGACCCGGCGGGGAAAAAAGAAGAAAGTATTACAAAACCCGGGAGTAACAACGAAAGAGGCTCAAAAGCCGCAAGATAGAGATGGCCCTAAAAATAGCCACCGCAAAACAAAGAGAAGAAGACAAAGAACGAAAGCTGTCCTTGTACAACCAGCGGAAGGGCGAACGTACGCAGATCTCCTAAAAGAGATCAAAGCGAAAGTGAACCCAACTGAGACCGGCGTGGACATAAAGTCCATCAAGCAGACGAGACAAGGGGGCGTCCTACTGGAAATGAGCCCCAAATCCGAGGACAGTGCAGCTTTTGCTGCCGCAATAAAGACGGCAACCGAAAACATCGGTACGGTAAAAACACTGACGCCACTGACTACGATAGAGATTCTCGATTTGGACGGAGTCTCTACCGAAAACGATGTTCGTGAAGCTCTTAAGCGGGACTCTACGATTAACATGGAGATTAAACGGATCAACCTGACCAAAGTGACAGCACGGGGACAACGTGCGGCTTTCTGTGAAATTGACGAGGCTAGCGCGATTAAGGCACTCGACAAAGCTCGCATAAAAATCGGATGGGTGAATTGCCGCATCCGTCCAGTCGTTAAAGTAATCCGCTGTTTTTAGGTGTCTCGGTTTTGGTCACCAAGCGAATAAGTGTGCGGGACCAGATTGAAGCCAATGCTGCTACAAGTGTGGCGGAAAAAAATCATAAGTCTGCCGACTGCATAGAAGAGCCGAAATGTTACCTATGTGCACTGGATAAAGAAGACAAGAACAGTGTAGGCCATATTACTGGCTCCAAGGAGTGTAAGGCGTTCCGCACGGCACTTGCCGAAGCCACGAAAGAGCAGAAATGACGCGGGTACTTCAAGGTAACCTGAATAGATGCGCTCTGGCGCAGAACCTACTGTGCCAGCGTATCTTCGAACAAAAGATCGATATCTGCCTCATCTGTGAACAATATCTGCACACCAAAGATAGTACATGGTTTGCTGATGAATCAGGCACGGCAGCCATTTGGATCACGAATTCAAAGAAGGTCACCGTCATGGACAAAGGAAGCGGACCAGGTTTTGTCTGGATCAAAACGCCAATGACCTATTTTATCAGCGTTTATCTTTCACCAAACGAGGGGATCAGTATGTTTCGCCAGAAATTGGCGAACATAGAGAACACTATTCTTGAGTTTGACGGAGAAATCATCGTAGGCGGCGACTTCAACGCCAAATCGACTGAATGGGGAGCTGACCTTTCTGATACCCGAGGAAACGAGGTTGCTGACGTCGCAGCAAGGCTCGACCTTGTAATTCTGAACACCGGGAACTCCACGACCTTCCGAAGACCAGGGTTTCGAGAGGCCATCCTAGACATCACGCTAGCGACTCAAAGGATATCGAACAGAATTAAGGACTGGACCGTATCAGAGGAATACAGCGGCAGCGATCATCAAAACGTGACATTCAGCATTCAATCTGCGTCTGCTGCGATAGTTCGACATGATTATCAGCTGCGAAGGTGGAATGTAAGAAAACTCAATCTAGAAGAGCTGAGAACTTCTCTGACTCGAAGCTCATCTACTTTCCAGGATGATCGGACTCCGAATAGCCGCGAAGGAACGGAAAATTTAGTGTCAACAGTGATGGAACAGATCGTCGCCGCATGCGAGGCGTCTATGCCACGGAATGAATAGGCGAGGCTCATATAGGCCAGCGTATTGGTGGACTCAAGAGATAGCAGATCTTCGGAAAAAATGCCATGGTCTGCGTCGAAGAGCAACGAGAGCAGCGAAACGTTCCCCTGACCAAGAGGTATATTCGATTGAGTACAAACAGGCCAAGAAAGCCTTAAACAAAGCCATCAAAGCGAGTAAAGCGGTGCTGTGGAAAGAGATCTGTAATGACCTCAACAATGACCTCTGGGGTAAAGCATACCAAATCGTCACTAAGCGACTTGGGAAGGCCCCTCCAGAAGCGCCGAAGTCTCTGGCCTTAATGAATAACATCGTAGCGGAGTTGTTTCCCGAACACCCACCGCGAAGAAAGAGACAATATATGGAAACCGGCGAAATAACACCCTTTACAGTCAAGGAACTGCAAGACGCAACAAAAACCATCAAGATTGGAAAGGCACCAGGCCCGGATGGCATTCCAGCCTCGGTGATCAAGATTGTGGGCCTGGAATATCCACACATCCTACTGAGCGCTTACAATGCGTGCCTGGCAACCGGCACGTTTCCTACGGTCTGGAAGCGGCAGAGACTGGTCCTATTAGATAAAGGGAAGGGAACCCCTAAAACACCATCGTCGTTTTAGACCACTTTGCATGCTGGACATAGCTGGTAAACTGCTTGAAAAGCTCATACAAGGAAGACTCTGCAGCGACATCGATCGTGCTGGAGGCTTTGCCTTAAACCAACATGGCTTCCGAAAGGGACGATCGACTGTCGGTGCGATCCAGGAAGTTATAGGGATAGCGAAAGAAGCTTGGTCTGGTACCCTTAAAGCACGCAAGGTGTGTCTTGTCCTCACACTGGACATAAAAAACGCCTTCAACAGTGCGAATTGGGGCGACATTTTAGATGCTCTAGAGCACAAGTTTGACGCGAAGCCGCAAAATCTGGGAATAGTTGATGACTATCTTGACCAAAGAACGCTGATAGCGGAAACAACGGAAGTCCCGCAGGAATACAACATAACATCCGGTGTGCCGCAAGGCTCAATCATGGGGCCCGACCTTTGGAACGCCAACTATGATGAGCTCCTTGAAATACCGTTACCAAAACAAGTGAAGCTCACGGGTTTTGCGGACGACGTAGCGGCTACGATAGTGGTTGACAGTGCCGAGGAGGCAGAACTACTCGTGCGGGAAACCATCGATGCCGTGGAAAACTGGCTTGAGAAACACCACCTGAAGCTAGCCAAGCAGAAGACTGAGATCGTCGTCTTGACTCGACAAAAATGGTTCCCTAAACCATTCACCGTCGACTTAAGCGGAACAACATTGACATCTACAAGAGCGCTGCGTTATTTGGGAGTGGTAATCGACGAGAAGCTGTCTTTCCGAGAACACCTCGAAAACGCGTGCACAAAAGCAAACAGGGTAGTGTCCAGCTTGTCGAGGATCATGGCCAACACGATAGGACCGCGAACCAGAAAAAGGAGGGTGCTCTTAGAGGTAGTCCACTCCATATTGCTATACGGAGCGGAGATATGGGCGGATATCCTCAAACAGAAGACCTACCGGCGCAAGATAGCAGCGGTGCAACGACGAGGTGCGCTCAGAGTCACCTGTGCCTACCGCACGGTTTCGGAGGCGGCTGTACTGGTATTGGCGGAAGCCACGCCAATCGACTTGCTGGCGTTCGAAAGGGCAAAGCTCTACGACGCCAAAGTAAATGGTGTCAACGCTGAGGAGGCAAGAACGGCAGCAAAAAAAGGAAACGCTACGTGAGTGGCAGGACAGATGGACGCTGGGGGAGACGGGCAGATGGACGGAGCGCCTGATTCCTAACATCAATGTCTGGATCTCTCGAAAACACGGGGATACGGATTTCTTCCTGACCCAGCTACTGACGGGACACGGACAGTTGAATGCCTATCTTTTTAAGATGGGTTTTGTGCACCACGCAAACGTGTAAATACTGCCCAGACAAGATCGACGATGCCGAACACACGTTCTTCGAGTGTGTTCGGTGGAAGGACTATAGGAGCAGCATCGAAGAGATCATAGGCGCCAGGCTGTCCCCCTCAAGCCTGGTGACCTATATGATTGCCAAAGAGGAAAACTGGTCAGCCGTTGCAGCCTACGCGCAGCAGCTTCTAAGAGACAAAAATTGCAGAAAGGGACCAGTAGCCAGGAGTGAACGTCGTGAGACGCAGCACGGACTGGATTGAAGTAATGCTAACGCGGTTCCAATCCAGTCCTCTCCGTACCATCTACGGGGAGAGGGGAGAGGAATGTTTTTTTAGTGGGTAGGAATCCCACACTACCGACATCGTATATCTGCCGTAAAGATGGGCGGTTGGAGTTTAGCGATGGCGGTGTCTTTGGAAGGTACCTCTATAAAAAAAAAAAAAAAAAAAAAAAAAAAAAAAAAAAAAAAAAAAAAAAAAAAAAAAAAAAAAAAACACACACACACGCCCCGCAACGCACACACACACACACACACATACACACACACACATACACACACATATATATATATATATATACACCTGCGAAGGCAAGTGCTCATAAACCACCGTTCTGTGTCTTCCAGTACGGTAGTTATCTCTGCCTCTAGTCTCATACCCGTGTATGTCACGTCCCCTGGTTAGGGCACATTTAGACAAACAGAACAAAGATGTTTCTAAAATGTAGAGACTGGGCAAAGTCAACAGTTGCAAAGTTTTGAATGCTGTCCTGCACGACTCTCTGAAATTCAACTTTGCGATGATACGAATTGCTTTTTTTTGCAATTTGGACACCCTCAGGAAATTATTGCCTGTGCAGGCCCCCCACAACACCACTCCATAGGAAAGGTAAGAGTGAATTAGCCCGTAATATGCCGCAATCAATACCTGACTGGGGCAGTACCGGGCCAAGGACCTCAAAACATATATTCCTGAGGACAGTTTGGCACACACATGGTCAATGTGATTATTCCATGTCAACCCTCGGTCAAGGAGTATTCCAAGGAATTTTGAGGAGTAGACTTCTTCCAATATGGAATCTGCCAACATGACGGCTGACCCACATTGGGAGTCCATTGGACGCAGTGCGAAATTTAGCACGTTGGATTTCGAAGAATTCGTTTGAAGGTTGAGGCTATTGAAATATTGCACACAATTGTTGATATCTACAAATGTTTGTAGCTCCAAACCTTCTTGTGTGTTATCTCTGAAACAGAGAGTCGTGTCATCAGCATACTGCACAATTTTACCATGCAGCAGCGATGAATGTACGTCATTGACGTACAACAGGAAAAGGATTGGGCTGAGTATAGAGCCCTGAGGGACTCCATAACTCAGTTGAATTGGTTTAGAAAGTTGGTTTGATATCTGGAACACTTGAGTTCTCTGACTTAAAAATGATTTAAGCCATAAGAGCGGCACACCTCGGATGCCATGAGAATGTAGTGTGTCAAGCAGTATTTCATGGTCAACGCAGTCGAATGCTTTAGACAGGTCTAGGAACACACTTAATGTGTGATCCTGACGTTCTAGTCCCTCTACAACCATATCAACCAGACTCACCACTGCGTCTATCGTAGATTTATTTTTCCTGAATCCGAAT
This sequence comes from Homalodisca vitripennis, assembly GCF_021130785.1. NCBI lineage: Eukaryota > Metazoa > Arthropoda > Insecta > Hemiptera > Cicadellidae > Homalodisca > Homalodisca vitripennis. Next base: position 13,130 of record NW_025781826.1, on the reverse strand, counting down.
TGGTGTTCAGAAAGCTGGTTGTTTTTTTTTAAGAAATAAAGCATTCTCGTTAGAAAAAGTTTTTCAAATATTTTGCTCAATACAGGCAAAATTGAGACGGGCCGATAGTTATTTATTGAACAGGGGTTTTCTTTCTTGGAAATTGGATGCACTTTTGCAATTTTTAGGAGAGAGGGAAAAACTCCTGAGTTAAAAGACAAATTGACCAATTGAGTCAGTGGTTTCACGATATGCTTTGAGCATTGTTTTATTAACCACATGGATCTCGATTCTAGATCATTTGATTTTTTAGCTGGTAATTGTTGAATGATTTTATCGAGCTCTTCCTCAACTACAGGAGTCAGAGCCATTGAGGCTGTTGGACTCTGTCTGCGCGTGGGATTCCCCTGTGGCAGCGATGGACGAGGGCCCCGTCCACAAGCAACGGACGCAAAAAATCCGTTAAACTCGTCGGCAACCCTAGAAGCATCACTCACTAGGGTGTCCCCAATTTTGACTGTGATTTGCTTGGATTCGTGATGTTTATTGTTAATGATGCCCTATACAGTTTTAGAAACGTTTTTTGAATAAATAATTGATCTCGAGACATCATACGCTTATGCAGCTTGGATCACCTTGTACCATAGTTCTAATTCATTTATGCTGAATCGCGGTAGGAAGTAGGCTCTTATTAACTAGACGCGGTGCGGGGACATTGTTTGTTCAGTTGGACCGGCAATCAGCTGATCGGTCAGTGACGTATCGGGTGATGCGTTCCTCCAGGCTCGCTGGAGGAGCAGTCAGTCTAGTCTTGGCGATTGAGGAGTACGTGTAGCGGTCGAGTTAGTAGCTGAAGTTCTTTCTCTAACCCAATAGTTGGGATTTAGAGTAATTTATTTTTCGTGGGGTAAAGTCAATTTGAAGTATTTAAAATTTTTAGTGCGTTTTAAGATCCAATCTGCCTCCGTAATCTTCAAAGTAGTAAGTCCCGTACCAGCGTATAGTTAATATCTTTTATTTTATAATACTGTATTAAAAATTTCTAAAGTTTCCCATCTTTCAGAGTCTGAAAATTTAATTAAAATTTTTTAAGTTTTGTGAATTAAATTTTGGTGATAAAGTAAATATCAAGTTTTGTGTTATATTAATTTTGAGTATTTTGAGAAGAGAACTTTTTATTTTGTTTTGTTTATTTAAACCATTTTTGGAGAAGTATACATTTTTAGTTTAATTTTAATTTCAGTACCTTTTGATCAGACTCTTAATTAGATTTGATTGATTGAGTGATTTTTGAATAAAATTGAATCAAAAGTTTGTAAACTTTGTAAACTTTTGGGTGAACTTGAATTTCGGAATAAACCAAGTATTTCCGAAAAGTTGTTTAATTTTATAAAGTATTAGCCCCATATAAATTACAAAATATGTGCTGTAATAACGGTACATAAATTGCGCGAATCTGCTATTTCTTTGTGAGCATAAACTTGTACAACAGGTTATTTACAGGAAAGAACTTGTAAACTTGCATAAACTTGTCGGATTCCTGCAAGTGTGTGTAACTTGTATAAGACTTGTGTAAGACTTGCATAAACTTGAAAAGTGTGTATAAACCTGCATAATTTTGTGTAGTGAGTAAGACTTAGGACTTAGAATAATATTGTGAGTTTGGAATATTTGATTTATTTTAAGAAAAATTATTTTAAAATAAAAATGGAGCTAGCGCATGTGGATCTGTTGCTCAAAAAGGAATTAATATTTGAAATAAATTTTAGGGGCGGAAATGCTTCTGAAAGCGACACCGTCCAGAATCTTAGAAAAATGTTGAGGTCCCTTTTGAAATTAAATATCAGGGCCAACGCTGGTAAATCTGAAGGGGCGTATAGAACCTAGCACTCGCATTAAAGGAAATAAAAGTTGATTTGGAGGCATTATCTGTCAAGATAAGAAACTTGTCCGAGGAAAAATCGACAGGCGAGTATTTGAGACTAGTGTGTAGGCACAAACATCTCACTGTGAGAGTTGATGTATTATGTGAGTTGTATAAGTGGGAAGGAGCGTCTGAAACCTTAATTTCAAAACTTAAGGATGGTTTGATTGAAATTAAGGCAAAGTTAGGAAAACTTGGCGTAAGCGAGGAGGAAATAGTTAATTTTGAAACCAGTCTTTTAAATACAAGCCTGGAAGAGGAAGAATTCGAAGAGATGAGCAAGCCCGTATCTCAAACGAGAAATGAGGATATTTTCGGTTTGAGTCTTCCCCAGGGGAAACATGTAGAAGGGAATTTTGCAAAATTACCAAATCCCCTAGAGCGATTTTTAAAAATGTTTAAACCCACAGACGGACTTTAAGGTTCACCAAACCCAGGACAATATAATACGAAAAATATATAATAGTATAAAAGGTGGTACTAACTCTGAAAAATATTTCTTGTGTAAGGGAGTTGTGATGTATAGAAGTAAGCTTACTAGTAAGCCAAAGATATGTCTACCAGAACATTTAGTAGATATGGTGTTTAAGTATTACCATGAGTCGGAAATCGGGGGCCACTATGGAATATTAAAAACTACCAGAAAGATATGTGATTTATTTTACCATGCGGATCTTGCCGGGCTGATAAAAGACAAGGTAAAAAAAAATGTGCGAAGCTTGTGCGTTAGCGAAAACCGGTAAGGTTTATCATGGCAAACTGATTTCTGGTGAATCAGCTAGGCCCATGGATAAATTGTACATAGACATTTTTTGGCCCTTTAACCAGGTCTAGTAGTGGAAATAATAATATCCTGATTGTACTTGACGACCATTCAAAAATGGTATTTTTAAGTGCGATAAAAGACGCGAAAAGTAAATCAAAAATAAAAGTATTAGAAAGTGACATTTTTAAAAATTTTGTGCATATTGCAAAAATATAGTGTCGGACAATGCACAGTGTTTTAGAAGTGTCGAACTAAAGAACTATTTATTCGCCCGGGGAATCAATCATCAATTTGTAACTCCATTTGTACCACAGGGAAACAAAAGTGAACGTCAGTTGAGGACAGTAAAACAGATGTTAAAAATTTACTTTAATTCGGATCAAACTAAGTGGGACACCAAATTAACTGAATTACAATTAGCGATAAATTGTGCGACCTCGGAAGCTACTAAAAATTCACCATATACGAAATTATGTTCGGAAATAGGCCTAACATGGAATTGACCAACAGATGGAACATTAATGATTTATTGGACTGTGATGTGTCAAAGCCGGATAATTTGGATAGGTTTCAAAGAACTGTGTTAAACTTAAAAAAGTCCATTTCGGCTAACAGGAAGAGGGCAGGCTATAGTGATAAGGAATGTGAACACCCATTCAAAGTTGGAAGCCTTGTATACGTGAAGACACACTGGCTGAGTAACAAAGCGGAAAAATTTCAGGCAAAAAAAAATGGCAAACCGGTTTTGTGGACCTTACAGGATTATATATAAAATTAACAGAAGTGACCTTTATAGTTCAGGATATAAAGGATGAAAGATCAGTGAAGAAAGTACATGTTTCACAATTAAAGTTAAAGTACTAAAAGTGAAAGTTGAGAACTCAATAAACATTAGCCCGGGGCAAAGGTCAGTATGTTTTATTTTCAGGACAATTATATTGTTGAAAAGGAATTGAAGATGGGTCTAAAAACAATAAAATGACAATATAATTTATTTCTAAATTAACTTCAAGAATTGATTATATAATTATGTATTAATTTGGCCCAAAACACAAAACAAGTTAAGTATGAGAGTCCAGTAGTTTATTATAATAATACAAATAAATATTGGAATATAAAAGGGTGATGTGACGACGTTTTTATTTCAGCAATTGTATGGCTAAGATGAGAAGTCATAATATAAAATGCCAGTGTGTGTGATAGGAGTGTTGTTGTAAACCATGTAATTTTCAGGGACAATGAATGGCATTAATGTGTATGAAATTAATACACAGAGGTATTGTGATATATCATGAGATATATTTCTTCCCTGTTCCTTCAAATGTAGAAGGACAGGGTGATTTTGGTAATGTTGTGGTGTTGTTGTTCCCTGTTCCTTCCAATAGAGTAGGACAGGGTAATAATAATATTTTTTTTTTTGTATACAATGAGTTGTATTGATAGTGATATTTCTTCCCTGTTCCTTCAAATGTAGAAGGACAGGGTAATATTGTTTTTTATCACTATATGAGGTTTATTGTGTGTAAACAGTTGATTATTGTGCCATTGTAATCCCTGTAAATTGATTGTCTTGTAATTAATAACATTTGGTAATGGTTTACATTCGCGACACTGGCGCAGGCGTACAATAAGAACACCGTGAAAGACTGACAGCCATACAATCATACGGAGGGAATATGTTGTAAAATGGAATGTCCTCCAAGAGCTCAATGCCTCGCGGGCTGAAATTGTTATTAGATTGGAGGAGCAGGTAGCAGTGCTAGTAGCGAACCAGAGCCAGCCAACCACGAGACCCACGAGGCCGCCGCACTGAACCGGCCGCACAATCATTGGAGATGCTACCTGCCTCGACTCCTCACCTACCACATCCCTCTGCGATGGCTATCTGGGGACCCACACTGGACGTCGGACACCTTCTACCACATCACCCCTCGGACTACACATCACAGCCTCCACGTAGTGATAAGTACAAAAGAATTGTTATTTAAGAGTGTGCATGTGGAGGGATATTATTGTACTTAGTCCGGGATGAGTGTTTAAAGGTTTAGGTTCCTACCGTGATTGCAGCTTCGGGCTAGGGGAAAATATGTACCATAGTTCTAATTCATTTATGCTGAATCGCGGTAGGAAGTAGGCTCTTATTAACTAGACGCGGTGCGGGGGACATTGTTTGTTTCAGTTGGACCGGCAATCAGCTGATCGGTCAGTGACGTATCGGGTGATGCGTTCCTCCCGGCTCGCTGGAGGAGCAGTCAGTCTAGTCTTGGCGATTGAGGAGTACGTGTAGCGGTCGAGTTAGTAGCTGAAGTTCTTTCTCTAACCCAATAGTTGGGATTTAGAGTAATTTATTTTTCGTGGGTAAAGTCAATTTGAAGTATTTAAAATTTTTAGTGCGTTTTAAGATCCGATCTGCCTCCGTAATCTTCAAAGTAAGTAAGTCCCGTACCAGCGTATAGTTAATATCTTTTATTTTATAATACTGTATTAAAAATTTCTAAAGTTTCCCATCTTTCAGAGTCTGAAAATTTAATTCAAATTTTTGAAGTTTTGTGAATTAAATTTTGGTGATAAAGTAAATATCAAGTTTTGTGTTATATTAATTTTGAGTATTTTGAGAAGAGAACTTTTATTTTGTTTTGTTAATTTAAACCATTTTTGGAGAAGTATACATTTTTAGTTTAATTTTAATTTCAGTACCTTTTGATCAGACTCTTAATTAGATTTGATTGATTGAGTGATTTTTGAATAAAATTGAATCAAAAGTTTGTAAACTTTGTAAACTTTTGGGTGAACTTGAATTTCAGAATAAACCAAGTATTTCCGAAAAGTTGTTTAATTTATAAAGTATTAGCTCCATATAAATTACAAAATATGTGCTGTAATAACGGTACAACCTTTCTATAAATTCTTTTATAATTTCGAAAAAAAATTTTGAACTGTTCATTGGGCGTTTTTTCTGTTTATTTCGGATAAAAACTTGAGTTTCTCTCTCGAAACCAAAATGCCTTTAGTGATCCAAGTATTATTTACCTTCTTAGGACGAGGTTTGATCATTTTTGTAGGGCATCAGGTGTTTAGATGGAAATTCAAACATTCATTGAAAATTTGAAACTGCTGCTCTACTGGGTGTGAAGAATTTAAAAAATTCCACTTTTCTTTTGAAAGGGAAGAGTTTGAGGAGAGCAATATTTTCTGGCCTCGTGTCTCTTGTTGTTTTGGTAATTCTTGGTTTCATTCGCGATTTGTTTTCCACTAATGATAGCCTCTTGGCCGTAGTGGTCCGAGATAGCTGTGTTGACCACCGACACTGTGACATTTTCAACGTTTGTGATGATGTTATCAATAGCCGACTGTGTTGTAGCCGTCACTCTCGTTGGAGTTTTGACCAACAGTTCAAGGCCAAATGACCTCAGCAGATCGACTAGTCGCTTGGTGGATGGATGATTGCTGTCCATTGCATCCACGTTGAGATCTCCCATCAAGACGTAATCGTATTGATGGTTAGTCAGGTCAGTGAGTAACACTTCGAATTTTGAAAAAAAACTGATCTTCATTTCCACTGGGAGACCTGTAAATCCCTATCACAATTAATGTTGACCTGTTAGAGTTAGATTGTACTTTGATCCCAACTGCTTCGAAATTTTTCGCGGTCGTTTCTTTGATTGGAAATTTTGTGAAAACTAAATTTTGTCTCAGAAAAATTGCTATCTGATTTTATATCTGATTTCAGCTCCTCACACATCAGCTGAATTTCATCCAATTTGTTGGTTGCGTACTGAGCGTTTTGGTGGAGTAGTCTTAGGGAACCTTGAACATGTAATTTTTGGTTTGTCTGATTTTGCCGATTCTGGTCTGTCAATTTAGTCCTTTGCTGTAAAGTGGGCCCCCTAAAAAACTGAAATTTTCTTTTAAGTTAAGAATGTCTGGACTGGGGGAGCGTCTCACGGCGTCCGCGTAGGAGACATCCTGTATGTTAGCTGGCCGTTGAGGGGTGGTCGCCGACTCTTCTCGGGCAACAGCGGGCGTTGGCATGCTGGCGGTGGAAGTAGCCGTTGCTCGAGGATTCCCCCAAAGTCGCGGCTGCGCCTTCGTTTCTGGTTTAGTTCGGCATTAAAAAGTAATAAGGTGTAAAAAGTTTTAAATTATAATCTATATTTCATGGAAAATAGGACACTATAAAACGTGACGTTAAATAAATCTTTTAGATTACCCAAATCCCTTGAATACTGATAATTTAAAATCTCTCTGTTGAAAATAATCGGTAGAGCAGCTGCTGCACGCAGGGTTGAGATTACGCGGTTGGGCTGATATGTGTAAGACCTAATGACGGCTCTACCTTGGAATATTTTTACACTGTGGCAACATTTTACGACTGCATCAATTAAAAATTATTTGCAGTTAATTTTAATATTAATGTATTATGAACTAGAACTAAATGTGCTTTTACAATTAAACGTAAACATGATATTCATAAGAAAATATTGAAAAACCTATTTGTTCGCAAATGTTCATTGTTTGTTGCACTTGTGAGCACGAGTGTTAATTTACTAGGCACGTGTTCCAGGTGAATTAAAAAAATAGTGAATCTAATACAAATCTATTTATGACGGTCTTGGAGGTAACATCCAACTTACATTATTTACACACATAACCTGTTTAAGAAAAAAATTTCATGTTTGGTGTGAGTTCAGGTGTATTTCTTCTGGTTTGATACATTTTTAATCCGACCATCAGATACATAAAACATAGAATAACCGTCAGAAAACTACATTAATAAATTAAATACATCTATCGTACGTGGTTAGCTGGTGGGAATATAACATTTATTTTCTGTCTTAATGTTGATTTTTAAAACGTGTTAAACCAAACATATAAAGTGTAAAAAATAACTATTTCATGTTTTAAACCCTTGTTATACTCCCTCATTTTGGCCTCCATCAGGACTAGTGAAGATATTGTTCGAGTTCTTTCTTAGAGGAATATTGTCACTATCAATTTTAATACTAATCAGATTGTGTATGTAAACAATACAAATTAGCCCTCACCTCCTTTGCTATGACCGAATAATTAATTATTTGAGCTAATGTTATACCACGTCGACATTTACATAAATAATGATTTTGAAAACAAAACTATATAACATATTTTAAGTTGGACTAATTTAAAAACCTCAAGTTTTAAACTAACCTGTGACACTGTGATAACGAAGAGCTAGGTTACCGTGACATTTACCAAACTCGCTCCGCCACCACTTTGTCACATGATGCGCTTTTTACACGAGGATACTCAGGAGCGGTTTTGTGTTAAGGGTGTTTCAGTAAGTTTAGTAATTAAAAATTTTACGGAGATATAAATAATAACTTTATAGTAGATAGAGTATAATTTAACTAAGATGGAGTGGTTCGAAATTATTCAAAGTATTAAAACCTCCAGCCAGTGAGCTAATACTTGCGAGTCAATAGAAATTGGTACAAGGATTTATTGGATACAAAACAAGTTTATTATTGACATGAAAATATCATCATGGTATTATAAATTATTGAGTGGGGAGATGTCTGCAAAATGTAACTTAAACCTCTGGGCCAATTGGCTTTTAGATTCATTCTGTTTTCCATGATTATATAAGCCTCCATATTTACACTGGGGTATCGTAATCACTGTAAGACAGCTCTCTGTTAAATCTTTAGCTGTGGAATGGCATACATTCTGAACCTTTGTGAGTATCTTATCCTCTGACACCTAGAACTCCCAGCATCTAGGAAACACTGATTTCTCGAGAAATGCTTCAGCATATATTATTACCATATACATCGAATATTACATTTGATTAATAGGGTATACAAGACTCTGGCGCCATCTTATTTTTTTAATGAGTGTGAGATTTTAAAAAGACCAGTATGTGGGTAAGGCCATCGTGTCCAAATTTTACTAAAGAAAAATTTTATGAATATTGTACCACATTATCTGAAGATCTGATCTGTATTACATTTTTAGACGTGCAATTATTGTAATGCATATGAAAATGTCCTCAGCTAATAAAACAGGTGAAACATACTTCATAGCAATGCTTTTTTAAATTATTATAGATTTCCATGGAAACAACAAGGAAAATGTTGGAGGTATTTCAATTTGTTTTGATAGTTCAGCTTCCTTTTTCAAAAGTACCTATTCGCAGTAAGCCTGAGTACCACCACCAGGAACAGGAATGCGATGGGGAGGAGCAGGACCAGGACAAGGACCTACATGGGTAAGTTTCTTTTATTATTTAGAAATATCAGCTTCCGCTTATTCTATATCATGTTACCCAAAGTGGTTTACATCCTAGTTTTAGCGACTATTAATCATAACACTAGTCACTAGAAAAATCTGATATGTTTGAAAAACAATTAAAATAAAACAGAAAGTTATAATTGTTGATGGTTGAGTTAGGTATCCATTCTTGTTTTGTAAATATGATAAAGTTTTCGAAAAATGTGATTAGGAGAGAGATAGTTGGACCTGTCTTCCAATAGTTGATAAAAATCAATACTTGTTACTTATCATTAACAGCAATCATTCTGAAATTTTTCATAAGCCAAATATAGACAATTTAAATAAATTAGTGTACGCTAGGTAACTAATTTTAACATTTTTTTACTAAATCACGTAAAATTATCGAACCCGTGAGAGATACCCTTGTTAGATGGCACCTAACAAACATAGTGGGTCTGATGAAATATTTTTTATCAAATTCTAAATTATTCCGCTTCTTCAAAAGTGCCTCATTGACTGTATGACATTATTTTTTCCATAAAACAGTTGATTCATCCATATCCGTGTCTGTGAGAGGAGGGGGAATTCCACCCTGCGCGCTTATGTTGGACGGCATCTACGCACGTGACCAATGCCGTTAGTGTTTTGTGTTACTGCACACGCGTGTCAGTGTCAACACTATGTTTAGTTCGATATTGTGATTAGAGTGTGTGTTTGTAACAAACATTTTTTGTACTATACTTGTTATTATTATAATTTAAATGACAAAAATATTTGGATAGCATTATTCTTAGTTTGAATTGAAAAGGTTAAAGAAGATTGTTCCCCCACTTATTGCAGTGATAATAAATCTAATGCTCCATTAGATCATTCGACACACAATAACCTTACATCACTTGTGTTGTTACTGCTCTGTCAGAAAATTATTTATTTAATAATTTATGCTGTTCAAAATGTTTAGCTTGCTTAATGTATATTTTCGTAAAAATAATATTTAACCAAAGTTAAATACTAATTGGTAAAATATTTCTAAAACCATGCACTGGTGCCATAACTGTGCAAAATAAGAAAAATGAGAACGGTTTTTTTCTTAACATATTTATAGTCTTTAAAAACAAATGTTTGGATGGTAAAAAATTTACTTAACTTATTGCCTATTATACTTTAATAAACTATATTTATAATTTACAAAACAAATATGTTTTTAAATTTTAAAATGCATTATTCGAAAACGTGTAATAAAATAATGTTATGATTTCTTTATACACAAAAACTATAACTCATCAAAAAACTTATACAAAACCCTTAAGAATTTCAAAATAGCATTGGTAAGATACACAAATCAATCAATCAATGTTAGATGGCAGCTGTACATGGAACCTGCTACGTATGTGGATTGGACGGGACCACTCACAAGATAAACTCGATAGAAAACTTTAGCAATGAAACTTAATCTACAGGCTTTACTTCTATAAATGCGTTATTTAAATTTACACCAGAGATCTCTTTCATTGGTCTACAGTTGAAGGCGTAGATTTTCATACATTCAATGACTCACTGGACTCCATTGTAACTTTCAAACAATAAACCTTCCTAGACACCTAGACTCACATTTGCTATTGTGAGAAAAATTAAATAGCTGTACTTTCACATGTAAAGTACACCAAGTGAAGAAATAGTTTCCATAACGTGTTGAGTAGACATCTTCAACCATCCTGGTAGCTAAGTGATTATTGCGTTAGCTTATCAACTGCAGGGCCCGAGCTCGAGTACCGGTAAGGGAACGCTGTTTCGCACGCTAAAACTCGTCTTGATCTAGCCTTCTGTAGACTTCTTTCTTAGTAACAGTATAAATAATTTCAAGTATTTACAGTAGAAACAACTTTTTTTTAATTTGATCAATTTGTTATTGTGATCTTTAAAGTATAAGAAAATATTTGTATATCCTTTGACTTACATAAAAAAATTAATCTCAGTAGCTTATTTTAAGTTTTTTGAATGAGTATATATTATTTATATACAACGAATTTAACGACGTTATTCTCTCTTGCTATAGATTAGTCTATCCCTTCAAATGATTTATGAGCTAATACAATTTAAATTGCATCTTATGACTGTTATAAGATAACGAATTCTCAACGAATTCCTTATTTAACACCCCAAGGCAATAAATGTTAGTCATCCTCAGAAGTACTTATATAGCCGGAAACACGTGTGCATTAATGTATTATATACTATGTGCCGTATTCTACGCTAAATACACATATATGAAATACCCCTTAATAATCTGTTTTTAGGACAAAAAAATTCTTACCGTTTAACAATTTTGTCGGTAGTATATTTTCTCATTTTAGGTTCAAGATGCTTCATATTTGTATATTGGATCTCTTACCCATGTTTTTAATTGACATTCATTAAACGGCAGTGATCAATAAATTATTTGTAAATTATAAAAATCCCATGCTTATTACTTAGTCAAAAATGACCATGCAAAACATTGGTTAACAATGGTTAATAGAACACTAAATCAAATTGGGTGCTGTTTTAAACCCGTTCTTATAGGGATGGCTGTTCATTCTAATTTTTAATTTTGTGCTGGAATTCATTAAAATAACATTTCATTATTTGGCTACAATTGATGTATCATGTATGAATGTTAATGTATCATTGTACCTATATATGCAAAAATATGTTGTATTTAAAAGCAATGTTTCCGTTTTTAATTGTAGTTTTCAAAATTTTAAACTTTTGTTTTAAAATTTAAATGCATTGAAATCTTCTAATATCTTTGTTTTATTAATCTGAGGAATTGTCAGAATACAAAGTGTAGCGTTGGCATGTGAAACGGAAAGCAGTATCCACCATAATAAAAATTTTATTTCATTATTTAAGTCCCGGTATTGCTGATGGCTCACCATGAACAATATTAGACGTTAGTCTAATCGTACACACACGCACGGACGTGCTTTTAAGTTGCGTTCTTATAATTTATTAGTTCTAAAATCTTTAATAATATGATGATAAATATTAATGTAGCACGTATTTAGAGGCAGAGAAAAATTATATTATAACTTATGCTGTAGTGTTTTATTTAAACGTTTGCCTTCTTAGAATGTTTGTGTTGGAGTAACAAGAAATGGGTTTAATATTAGTAGTAGTCGTGACGTTACCAATATAAAAAAGCAGGTATAAACCACGTAGCAGGTTGCATACCATATTATTTAATATCCATGGAAACAACGTAGGTATATAATTTAATGTTTTTGTTAATAATTTGAAAGTGAAATGTCGCACTGTTTTTAATCTTCGTCCAACTCACAACTAGTCGCGGAAGTTGCGTCAGGAACACTATTTGATGGCCAGAAGCACGACCAGGACTTACATGGATGAGGTACTTTCATTACTTAAAAATCACAGTTTACGATTTCAATATCACTTGTTACCTAAAACAGTTTAGGTCTTAGTTTTAACGAATATTTATACATCACAAAGTACCAGAGCATTTAACATGTTATACCGATTTTTTTCTTGAGTTTCTATTATAGTTGTAGCATTCTATGGTAAGTTTTGTATAGAACCTGTGCTTTGTGCTGTATTTCATCCTCTCTGTACCCAAAACCTATAGTGTCAAGCGGTGTACAATCATTTATGCTCTGAAAACAGGTACCTCTACTTGAAATATCGCTTTTAATTAGTCATGTGTAGTACCAAAAATTTAAAAAAATACATGTTCTTGGATTATAAACTAATATGAGTACTTACCGTATAAACATTTGTATAAAAACCATTCAATTATACTAAAGATTTGTTTCCCTTATTAGATTATGGTTGTATGTGTCAATATATTACTGTAAGACTTATTAGCCTGGAATATTTATCGATATGACCGTTTACGTTATTGCTAATTTGTTTATTTAACAAAAAAAATTGAATTTTCAGATTGTAGCTTTTTACGTACCTAATTTACGTAGTATACAAAACATTGCACTTTTAAACTTCTCCTACAATTATTACAGGCCATATTACAAAAAATAATAATAATATTAAAACTTGACTAGAAATTTTTAAAGTTTTATTCATAGAAAAAATCTCGTGTATAAGATTTTTCAATGATGGAAACAGTACATAGTATAGGTGAATTGTTGGAAAAGGTTATATTATGAATTTTTAATTTTTTAAAGTAAAATTTATTTCACGTAAATTAACACC